>NW_019943913.1:22987-24874 GCF_002910315.2 Salvelinus sp. IW2-2015
TAGAGTGACCAGATGGAAGCCACTCCTCAGTAAAAGGCACATGACAGCCCGCTTGGAGTTTGCCAAAAGGCACCTAAAGGACTATCAGACCATGAGAAACATGGTTCCCTGGTCTGATGAAACTAAGATTGAACTCTTTGGCCTGAATGCCAAGTGTTACATCTGGAGGAAACCTGACACCATCCCTACGGTGAAGCATGGTGGTGGCAGCATCATGCTGTGGGGATGTTTTTTAGCAACAGGGACTGGGAGACCAGTCAGGATCGAGGGAAAGATGAACAGAGCAAAGTACAGAGAGATCCTTGATGAAAACCTGCTCCAGAGCACTCAGGACCTCAGACTTGGGGCGAAGGTTCACCTTCCATCAGGACCACAACCCTAAGCACACAGCCAAGACAACGCAGAAGTGGCTTCGGGACAAGTCTCTGAATGTCCTTGAGTTGCCCAGCCAGAGCCCGGACTTGAACCCAATCAAACATCTSTGGAGAGACCTGAAAATAGCTSKGCAGCWACRCTCCCCATCCAAYCTGACAGAGGTTGAGAGGATCTGCARAGAATGGGAGAAACTCCCCAAATACAGGTGTGCCAAGCTTGTAGCGTCATATCCAAGAAGACTYGAGGCTGTAATCACTGACAAAGATGCTTCAACAAAGTACTGAGTAATATTTGTGTAAATGAATACTTACGTAAATGTGATATTTCTGTTTTTCATTTTTAATCAATTTGCTAATGTAAGTAAAAAATTCACTGTTGTTGCTTTGTCATTATTCGATATTGTGTGTAGATTGATGAGGGGGAAAAAACGATTTAATCAATTTCATCAATATCATCAATATCAAGAATAAGAAAATGTGTAAAAAGTCAATTGGTCTGAATATTTTCCAAATTCACTGTATGTCTTTGGATGTCTGTGTGTCTCAATCCATCTCTCTCTAACATATTGACTAGCACGCTGACAGTAGTGAACACGGGCACACTCACACTAGTGTGATACCTGAACGACTGATTTTGTATAGAAAAACAACAATATTGGATGTTCTAAGTCTACAACGATGCTTAAACCACACCAGGAGACCACTTTTGAGGTCTGGAAAAAACCTATGAAATTTACATTTTTGAGTGTAGTTACTCTTGCTAGCACCAAGCACTGTTGTTGGGTTAGCGCTGTTTCTGTAGCACAGGCACCAAGCACTGTTGTTGGGTTAGCGCTGTTTCTGTAGCACAGGCACCGTGCACCTGGTTGGTTGGGTTAGCGCTGTTTCTGTGCGAACATGGCAAAGCACTGGTTGTGTTGGGTTAGGCGCTGTTTCTGTAGCACAGGCCCCAGCACTGTTGTTGTGGGTTAGCGCGGTGTTTTGGTAGCATCAGGGCACCAAGCACTGTTGTTGGGTGTTAGGCGCTGTTTTGTTGCACGAGGACTGGTAGTCTCGGGCTGTTTCTGTAGCTACAGGGCACCAAAGCACGCTGTTGTTGGGTTAGCGCTGTTTCTGTCAGCACAGGCACCGTTAGCGCTGTTTCTTGTAGCACAGGCACCTAGCACGTGTTGTTGGGTTAGCGTGTTTTCTTATCGCATAGGCACAATAGCGCGTGTGTGTTGGGTTAGCGGCTGTTTTCTGTAGCACAGGCACTAGCATGTTGTTGGGTTACAGGTGTTTCTTGTAGGCACAGAGCACTAGCACTCTGGTTGGGTGTAGCGCTGTTTCTGTGACAGGGGCAAGGCCTATAAGCGCTGCTGTCGTTGGTTGACGTGGTTCTTTGTATGCACAGGCACCTCCCTTAAAGCGCGTGGTGTCGTTGGGTGGTTTCAGTCCTGTTATCTTCTTGATATTCTTTTGTGTGGTTGTGTAGCAGCATCGCAAGGCAACAGGCACCGGTAGCACTGTTGTT
>NW_019943913.1:29933-35164 GCF_002910315.2 Salvelinus sp. IW2-2015
TAGCGCTGTTTCTATAGCACAGGCACCTACGGATGTCGTTGGGTTAGCGCTGTTTCTTGTAGCACAAGGCACCTAGCACTGTTGTTGGGTTAGCGCTTGTTTCTGTAGCACAGGCACCTAGCACTTTGTTGGGTTAGCGCTGTTTTCTGTAGCACAGGCACCTACGCTGTCGTTGGTGTTAGCGCTGTTTTCTGTAGCACAGGCACCTAGCGCTGTCGTTGGGTTAGCGCGTGTTTCTGTAGCACAGGCACCTAGCACTGTTGTTGGTTAGCGCTGTTTCTGTAGCACAGGCACCTAGCACTGTTGTTGGTTAGCGCTGTTTCTTGTAGCACAGGCACCTAGCGCTGTCGTTGGAGTTAGCGCTGTTTCTGTAGCACAGGCACCTAGCGCTGTCGTTGGTTAGCGCTGTTTCTGTAGCACAGGCACACGCTGTCGTTGGGTAGCCTGTTTCTGTAGCACAGGCACCTAGCACTGTTGTTGGGTTAGCGTTGTTTCTGTAGCACAGGCACCTAGCGCTGTCGTTGGGTTAGCGCTGTTTCTGTAGCACAGGCACCTAGCACTGTTGTTGGGTTAGCAGTGTTTCTTGTAGCACAGGCACCTAGCGCTGCCGTTGGGTTAGCGCTGTTTCTGAGTGCATTTGTTTATGGAGTTTTCAAAACACAATGCCCACTGGATTGATGCAAATAATCATGATTCTACCAGGTAGGCATATACGATACTTTTTAGTTAACTTTTAATTGATTACTTTTAAGGTCATTGGAAAGTATTTCCATCTACCTGAAGACGGTTATCATTAGCCATCGCTAACGGCTACACAAAGTCGTTAGACGTAATGCACACATCACACACAGACACAGCGGTCATTCCTGTGCTGTCGTCTCTTCAGAAAGTTGGAAGTAATACAAAAATCACTGATGCATTCGGTTCATGAATTGTGATATGCCTACGCTTGAGCAAATTAAATACATTTTCTAATGTAAGTTAGAATTCAATACATTTTAGTTGATTTCCAAAACGTACGACACATATGATAGAACAACCGACAGGAAACAAATTAAAATACCGGACCGTTTTTTCACTTATAATATTGGAAAAATACCAACGTTTTGGTTACACAGTGCACACACACACACACACACACACACACACACACACACCACACACACACACACACACACACACACACACACACACTGTAGTAATATCTGTCTAATTAATATAATAATACCTTTAGCAAAACTGTTTATTTTCAATTTACAATCTGTAGAAAGGTTCAGAACTTTTGTGATACATCACAGCACAGTTGGAAAAAATATGGCAAAATAGAAATCCAATATGGATGGTGTTAAGAGATAGACGGGAGGGGTTAAATGGAGCTGAAGGTTGGGACTAATAACAACTAATAACAACAAGATAACTAATGTAAAACATACTGGGCCCGTAAAACGTAAGAACCAGTCTGAAAGATATGGCAAATAGAAATCAAACTGGATGGACATCCTAAATATATGGGAGAGGTTGAGGGTAGAGGAAGAATGAGTTAAAAACAAACAAAAATAAAGCTATTGTAAAATGTATATAGTATGTATAAGCTGGAAATACAGGCCTAATCATCGTTGTTCACTGCTTTGCTCCAGTTGGGGGAGTGGTGGTAGGGTTGGAGGGGAATAAAGGAAATATATATTTAAAAAAAWATATATATACATGTGTGTATGTGTATATGTATGTATTTATATGTGTATGTATGTGTATATATATTTGCAAAATACTATATGGAGGATTGGAAGTGATGTAGACAACTACATTGATGGAAGCTACAATCTATCTGCAGTATTAAATCTGATCTACCACCTAAAATAAAAAAATATTATATACATAAATTTAATATTGGTCTTTTTTGTCTGCTGCATCCCAATATTACAACCCTCAGGTAACTGCTCTGACTCCAGGCTCCTATTAGTAACAGCGAGTGACAGTGAGGTGAGGTGAGGTAAGTTCAGCTATAATGTAAGGTAAGGTAGTCTAAGGTGCACTTGCCAAATAACAAGTGTTTGACTTTTTGTTGTTGTTACAGCACTAGTTGTTAAATACACACAAAGTGATTCACTAGGCATATCTAGACTCACACAGCTCAACAGTCCAGTCTTTCCCCTAGCTTAATTTCCAGGTGGGGCATCCTGCCTCTACAACGATAAGGGAAACACAGCATGAGTTAACCTCCATCTTCTCAGCTGATGACCTATAATGATCATGAGTCTACACTGAGTATACAAAACATTAAGAACACCTGCTCTTTCATGCATCGCCTGACCAGGTGAATCCAGGTAAAAGCTATGATCCTTATTGATGTCACTTGTTAAATCTACTTCAATCAGTGTAGATGAACAGGAGGAGACAGGTTAAAGAAGGACTTTTAACACTTGAGACAATTAGACATGGATTGTGTATGTGTGCCATTCAGAGAGTGAATGGGCAAGACAAAATATTGAATGCTTTTGAACGGGGTGTGGTAGTAGGTGCCAGGCCAACCGGTTTGTGTCAAGAACTGCAACGCTGTTGGGTTTTTCACGCTCAACAGTTTCCGTGTGTATCAAGAATGGTCCACCACCCAAAGGACATCCAGCCAACTTCACACAGCAGTGGGAAGCATTGGAGTGAAAATGGGCTAGCATCCCTGTGGAACACTTTCGACACAATGCCCCGACGAATTGAGGCTGTTCCTTGCCAGGGGAGGGGGGGGGGGGATGTGCAACTCAATATTAGGCTATAATGAACATGAGTCTATAATGACCTCGAGTCTATATTGACCATGTATCTTGACTCCAGACTGCCCTCAGTTTAGGATTACTTTTCACAGCTCCTCCCAGTCCTCTCTGGGCTCTAATGAAGTAGATCCGTTTCATGATGACCAGTCAGTCTGTCTCATAGTGAGCTCTGTCTGTGTATTTCTGTGGTTCATCTGAACCAGGCCTTTCCAACCTCAGTGTTCTGGAGAGCTACCCTCTGTGGGGTTCTCTCCAACCTCAGTATTCCTGGAGAGCTACCCTCCTGTAGGGGTTCTCTCCAACCTCAGTGTTCCTGGAGAGCTACCCTCCTGTAGGGGTTCTCTCCAACCTCAGTGTTACTGGAGAGCTACCCTCCTGTAGGGTTTCTCTCCAACCTCAGTGTTCCCTGGAGAGCTACCCTTCTGTAGGGGTTCTCCAACCTCAGTGTTCCTGGAGAGCTACCCCCTGTAGAGGTTCTCTCCAACCTCAGTGTTCCTGGAGAGATACCCTCCTGTAGGGGTTCTCCAACCTCAGTGTTCCTGGAGAGCTACCCTCCTGTAGAGGTTCTCTCCAACCTCAGTGTTCCTGGAGAGCTACCCTCCTGTAGGGGTTCTCCAACCTCAGTGTTCCTGGAGAGATACCTCCTGTAGAGCTACCTTCCACAGCAGCCATACAAACACCAGCATTACCTCACAGCAGCCATACAAACACCACTCACTGCCCTGTGAGTTTGAGTGTGGCCTTCATGCCCTGTTTTCTTAGCCTAGTTAGCCTAGTTCTGCGATAAAACGCTGTCTTCTCCTGGGGAGGGGATGTGATAGTCCAAGTTTCCGCTTTTATGTGACTGCCAAAATGGCAAACATACCCCACTTCCCTCCTGCTTCTCTCTCTCTATCTCTCTCTCCATCTCTCTCTCCATCTCGCTCTCTATCTCTCCCAGTAAACATGCAATCACAGCCTCTCACTGGGTCTGGTTAGTTAGAGAGAGAGAGATACAAAGAGAGAGGGTTGTGAGGTCTGACATGATAGTCACACAGGGCTCTGAAGTGGGGGAAAGGGGTGGAGGTAAAAGCAGTGAAGTAGAGAGGGATCGGGAGTGAAGAAAGGATCTAAGGATTCCATTTATCCGTGTCACCTGGCAGTCGCTGCTCCTGCCCTCTGAAAATGTGTTTATAATAACGAGAGAGAGAGAGAGAGAGAGAGACGAGAGAGAGAGAGAGAGAGAGAGAGAGAGAGAGAGAGAGAGAGAGAGAGAGAGAGAGAGAGAGAGAGAGAGAGAGAGAGAGAGAGAGAGGAGAGAGAGAGAGAGAGAGAAGGGGGAGGAGAGAGAGAGAGAGAGAGAGAGAGAGAGAGAGAGAGAGAGAGAGAGACCCCCTTAAAGAATCAATTATAAATGCTTTGGCTGAGATCAAGGCACAAGCCTGGCTGGCTGGCTGCACTAGGGCGATGAGGAATAGAACAGGGAGGCGTGATGGGAGGCGGAACAGGCCCAGGGAAGGCGGAGAGCAGAACAGAGCACAGCTGGGCAGCAGCAGAAGGAGAAACGGGGTATCATGTAACAGGCTGTACTAGGGTCCTGTCCGCATGCATGCTCTGTATTAAGTTCTCAGTCAGATTACTCCACTCTATACCTGGGTTCAAATACTATTTGACATTTTTCAAATACTGTATTTGAGCTTTCCTGTTGCATGGGAACCAATAAAAAAAGTCTTAAAAATGCAAACCCTGCCCATTGGCTAAAGCAAACCCTTAGATAGGATAAAGCAAACCYTCATAGTAATTGAAAGGATTCCAAATAGTATTTGAACCCAGGTATGCTCCTCCTCCACTCCACTGCATAAATGCTATCCGTACTCGGGGTTGCGTACTGAGGCTCTGTGCCTGCCGTCGACCGACGGTGCTTAGTTTACGGATGCTGCCCTGTCACAGCGATGATCTTTCTTGGAGATCAATGCGTCTCTGATTAGAGCCTAGAGCAGGTTTCCCCAACTGGCGGCACGTGGTCCAAATTTGGACCGCGAGTGATTTTATTTGTCCCCCCCAAATTTTCTAAGCAAAATAAATACGTTTATATATATATATATATTTACATTTTTATTGTTGGACATAAAAGACCTGTAACAACACCAGCAAATGAACTTTAATTTAGTCTAATCTGTTCCAAAGTATTTCCATGCATAATAGAGAGATACTGTATACAGTATGTGTTCGTATAACAAATGTAAGCAAAGTTTGAAATTATTATGTTTTAGTCAAATATTATATCTGTTTAGGCTTCTTGCTGTCAATTTGCAGTATAAAATGTTTTTGTAATTGTTTTCCGGTCCCATGACCGTCTGGTCAAGAAGAAAAATCAGCCCCCGGCTGAATCTAGTTGAAGATCCCTGGTCTAGGGGACTACTTCCTGTCTGAATCTAGTTGATGATCCCTGGTCTAGGGGACTACTTCCTGTCTGAATCTAGTTGA
>NW_019943913.1:38814-46058 GCF_002910315.2 Salvelinus sp. IW2-2015
CCCTGAGTAACAGTGACTAAGGTTCAGGGTAGAGTACCGGGTGTATGCCTGAGTAACAGTGACTAAGTTCAGGGTAGAGTACCGGGTGGTAGCCTGAGTAACAGTGACTAAGGTTCAGGGTAGAGTACCGGTGGTAGGCCTGGTAACAGTGACTAAGGTTCAGGGTAGAGTACCGGGTGGTAGGCCTGAGTAACAGCCTCTAAGTTCTGGTAGAGTAACCAGGTGGTAGGCCTGAGTATCACCTCTAAGGTTCAGGGTAGAGTACCGGGTGGTATGCCTGAGTAACAGTGACTAAGGTTCTGGGTAGAGTACCGGGTGGTAGGCCTGAGTAACAGTGACTAAGGTTCAGGGTAGAGTACCGGGTGGTAGCCGGCTAGTAACATGACTAAGGTTAGGGTAGAGTACGGGTGTAGGCCTGAGTAACAGTGACTAAGGTTCAGGGTAGAGTACCGGGTGGTAGGCCTGAGTAACAGTGACTAAGGTTCAGGGTAGAGTACCGGGTGGTAGCCTGAGTAACAGTGACTAAGGTTCAGGGTAGAGTACCGGGTGGAAGGCCTGAGTAACAGTGACTAAGGTTCAGGGTAGAGTACGTGGTAGGCTGAGTAACAGTGACTAAGGTTCAGGGTAGAGTAACCGGGTGGTAGGCCTGAGTAACAGTGACTAAGGTTCAGGTAGAGTACGGGTGGTAGGCCTGAGTAACAGTGACTAAGGTTCAGGGTAGAGTAACCGGGTGGTAGCCCTGAGTAACAGTGACTAAGGTTCAGGGTAGAGTACCGGGTGGTAGGCCTGAGTAACAGTGACTAAGGTTCAGGGTAGAGTAACCGGGTGGTAGGCCTGAGTAACAGTGACTAAGGTTCCAGGGTAGAGTACCGGGTGGTATGCCTGAGTAGCAGTCCTCTAAGGTGCCGGGTAAAGTACCGGGTGGTATGCCTGAGTAAAGTGACTAAGGTTCTGGGTAGAGTACGGGTGGTAGGCCTGAGTAACAGTGACTAAGGTTCAGGGTAAAGTACCGGATGGTAGGCCTGAGTAACAGTCTCTAAGGTGCAGGGTAGAGTACCGGGTGGTAGGCCTGAGTAACAGTGACTAAGGTTCTGGGTAGAGTACCGGGTGGTAGGCCTGAGTACAGTGACTAAGGTTCAGGGTAGAGTACCGGGTGGTAGCCGGCTAGTAAAGTGACTAAGGTTCAGGGTAGAGTACCGGGTAGTAGGCCTGAGTAACAGTGACTAAGGTTCAGGGTAGAGTACCGGGTGGTAGGCCTGAGTAACAGCCTCTAAGGTTCTGGGTAGAGTAACCAGGTGGTAGGCCTGAGTATCAGCCTCTAAGGTTCAGGGTAGAGTACCGGGTGGAAGGCCTGAGTAACAGTGACTAAGGTTCAGGGTAGAGTACCGGGTGGTAGGCTGAGTAACAGCCTCTAAGGTTCTGGGTAGAGTAAACCAGTGGTTAGCCGGCTAGTAACAGTGACTAAGGCTCTGGGTAGAGTACCGGGTGGTAGGCCTGAGTAACAGCCTCTAAGGTTCTGGGTAGAGTAACCAGGTGGTAGCGCGGCTAGTAACAGTGACTAAGGCTCTGGGTAGAGTACCGGGTGGTAGGCCTGAGTAACAGTGACTAAGGTTCAGGGTAAGTACCGGGTGGTAGACCTGAGTAACAGCCTCTAAGGTTCTGGGTAGAGTAACCAGGTGGTAGCCGGCTAGTAACAGTGACTAAGGCTCTGGGTAGAGTACCGGGTGGTAGGCCTGAGTACACAGTGACTAAGGTTCAGGGTAGAGTACCGGGTGGGTAGGCCTGAGTAACAGTGACTAAGGTTCTGGGTAGAGTACCGGGTGGTAGCCGGCTAGTAACAGTGACTAAGGTTCAGGGTAGAGTACCGGGTGGTGGCCGGCTAGTAACAGTGCCTAAGTTTCAGGGCTGAGTACCGGGTGGTAGCCGGCTAGTAACAGTGCCTAAGTTTCAGGGCTTGAGTACGCGGTGGTAGCCGGCTAGTAACAATGACTAAGGTTCAGGTAGAGTACCGGTGGAGCCGGCTAGTAACAGTGACTAAGGTTCAGGTGAGTACCGGGTGTAGCCGGCTAGTAACAGTGACTAAGGTTCAGGGTAGAGTACCGGGTGGTAGCCGCTAGTACACGTGGACTAAGGTTCAGGGTAGAGTACCGGGTGGTACCGGCTAGTAACAGTGACTAAGGTTCAGGGTAGAGTACCGGTGGGTAGCCGGCTAGTAACAGTGAACTAAGGTTCAGGGCTTGAGTACCGGGTGGTAGCCGGCTAGTAACAGTGACTACGTTCAGGGTAGAGTACGGGTGGTAGCCGGCTAGTAACAGTGCCTAAGTTTCAGGGCTGAGTACCGGGGGTAGCCGCTAGTAACAGTGACTACGGTTCAGGGTAGAGTACGGGTGGTAGCGCGCTAGTAACAGTGACTAAGGTTCAGGGTAGAGTACCGGGTGGTAGCCGGCTTGTAATGTGACTAAGGTTCAGGGTAGAATACCGGGTGGTAGCCGGCTAGTAATAGTGACTAAGGTTCAGGTAGAGTACCGGGGTGGTAGCCGGCTAGTAATAGTGACTAAGGTTCAGGGTAGAGTACCGGGTGGTAGCCGGCTAGTGACAGTGACTAAGGTTCAGGGTAGAGTACCGGTGGTAGCCGGCTAGTAACTGACTACGGTTCAGGGTAGAGTACCGGGTGGTAGCCGGCTAGTGACAGTGACTAAGGGGCAGAGTAGGGTACTAGACCGGCTACTAGACCGGCTAATGGTGGCTGTTTAACCGTCTGATTGGCCTGGAGATAAAAGCTGTTTATCAGTCTCTCGGTCCCAGCTTTGATGCACCTGTACTGTCTCCTCCTTCTAGATGATAGCAGGGTGAACAGGTCATGGCTCAGGTGGCTGAGGTCCTTGATGATCTTCTTGGCTTCCTGTGACACGGGTAAAGTAGGTATCCTGGAGGGCCGGCAGTGTGTCCCCGATGGTGTGTTGGGCTGATCGCACCACTCGCCCTGCGGTTCAGACGTGTAATTGTCTTACCAGGCGGTGATACAGCTGACAGGATGTTCTCCATGGTGCATCTGTAAAAGTTTGTGAGTGTCTTCGGTGCAAAGCAGAAATTCTTCAGCGTCCTGAGGTTGAAGAGGCGCTGTTGTGCCTTCTTCACACACTGTCGGTGTGAAGGGACATTTCAGGTCCTAAGTGACGTGCAGCCAATGAAGCTTTAAGCTTTTGACCTTTTCCCATCCGGCCCTGTCGATGTGGATGGGGGCGTGCTCTCTCTGCTGACTCCTGTAGTCCACGATCAGCTCCTTCGTTTTTGTTGACGTTGAGGAAGAGGTTATTTTTCTATGTCACTATATGGGGTATGTGGAGTGGTAGCAGCCTACTATAGATGAAGTAATGAACTAGAAATGAACAACTCTGGGCCTAGATATTTAGTTCCTGGTCAGGGAAAAATCCTGGGCACAGAGCCAAGACCACACACCAGACAGAGAGAAAGAGGAGAAAGAGAGAGAAAGAGAGACAGACAGACAGAGAGACAGAGAGAGACAGAGAGAGACAGAGAGAGAGAGAGAGAAGAGAAGAGAGAGAGAGAGAGACAGAGACAGAGACAGAGACAGAGACAGAGAGAGAGAGAGAGAGAGAGAGAGAGACAGACAGACAGACAGACAACAGACAGACAGACAGACAGACAGACAGACAGACAGACAGACAAGGACAGACAGACAGACAGACAGACAGACAGACAGACAGACAGACAGACAGACGACAGACAGACAGACAACAGACAGACAGACAGACAGACAGACAGACAGACAGACAGACAGAGAGATGCCCAGTGTCACTGGTCCCTCAGCTCATGTTAGCCGACTTTACAGGAAACGGATTCCTATCAGCGCTCTCTCAGGGTGATGAGTAAAGGGAAGACACACTACTGAGAACACCATTAGACATCTACAGTAAATGATTTAGACCTAGCTGAGGTAAAGGGTGACTTATCCTTACTCATTACCATTACTCAGACCACCACAGTCATTAAAGTAATCTCACAACCAGCAAATGGGAAACTGCAGTGTGCTTTTGAACTGCAGCCACCCGTCAATAATCAAGTGTCATCTTAAAATCACACAGTACCAGGACTACAGAGGAGGGARWGAGAGAGGTGGTTGAATCGGGTTGTAGGGCTGCAGAATCAGTGCTCCCAGTACCCTTAATAGTCCATAATGTTATGAACATATGAAGAGAGGTCGCGTTAGCTTTCAGAAATCTGCATTTTCAAAACGCAGGCCACCATCATACTGTGTCATAAACTATTTCAACTGCGTTTTATATTGAAAGGTTTTATATTGAAAGGTTTTATATTGAAAAGCGACAGCGTCTCATATTGAAAGGTTTTATATTGCAAGGCGACAGCGTCTCATATTGAAAGGGAACAGCGTTTTATATTGAAAGGCGACAGCGTTTTATATTGCTTCAATAGAGTGATCAGGGGTGGGAAACTACATTTTTTTCATCACACAAAATACATTTATGCAAAACATTCGTAAGGAAATAGCTTAGTTTTCATCAGATGACAGAATTGATGGCAGAAGTGCAACGCTATTTGGCTAGCAGCCACACATAAGTAAATTAGCTTACAATGAAAGAGATCATTTGGGGAATTTTTTGCAAAAACAATGCATGGCCATCAGAGATCTTATGTTTACCATAKATTTTTTTTTGCAAGCTACATTTCCAAGTGTTGTACTTGAAGTCAATCTTGCCTTTTAACTTGCACATCTTGGGTAATTTCATCTTCGGTAGTATGTTTCACCTTGGTAAYTTACAGAAATATATCTGCGTTCTTTTGTTATCTTCACTGATCCAGATGAACCCCGAAACGAGGAAATGTTTTAACTATGTACAGTGTTTTTCTCAGTTATTATAAGTCGTTTTGGCAGCATTTTTTTTTTWGCCTACAAGGTTCATAATTGCTCTTGCCTGACCGCTCAAAGTTAGCTAGCTAACACAGTGTAACGAGTGTGCTGAGAGTCAGGAAGCATGTACAGGGAGTGAGTGTTTTAATGACAGATCCACAAAACACAAACAACGCACCGACATGAAAACAGAGTCAATAACAACTGAGCAAAGAACCAAGTGGAGTGACAGATATAGGGAAGATAATCAAGGAGGTGATGGAGTCCAGGTGAGTGTCAAGATGGTGACAGGTGTGCGAGATAATCAGCAGCCTGACGTCCTAGAGGCCGGAGAGGGAGGTAACGTGACACACAGCTCTCAAAACAAGAAAGGTCCCGACACATCAATAGAGTGCTGTTCAGGCAAAACCTATGTAGCATGTTTCAACAGCTTCTTATGTCATATTATTTTGGGATTCTTCCGGTTATTAAACGGGAACGCGTTTATATATATATATACACTACAGTTCAAAAGTTTGGAGCCACTTAGAAATGTCCTTGTTTTTGAAAGAAAAGCAACTTTTTTTGTCCATTAACATAACATCAAATTGATCAGAAATACAGTGTAGACATTGTTAATGATGTAAATGACTATTGTAGCTGGAAACGGCAGATTTCTTTATGGAATATCTACATAGGTGTACAGAGGCCCATTATCAGCAACCATCACTCCTGGGTTCCAATGGCACATTGTGTTAGCTAATCCAAGTTTATAATTTTAAAAGGCTAATTAATCATTAGAAAACCCTTTTGGAATTATGATAGCACAGCTGAAAACTGTTGTCCTGATTAAAGAAGCAATASAACTGGCCTTCTTTAAACTAGTTGAGTATCTGGAGCATCAGCATTTGTGGATTTGATTACAGGCTCAAAATTGCCAGAAACAAAGAACTTTCTTCTGAAACTCGTCAGTCTATTCTTCTTCTGAGAAATGAAGGCTATTCCATGCGAGAAATTGCCAAGAAACTGAAGATCTCGTACAACACTCTGTACTACTCCCTTCACAGAACAGCACAAACTGGCTCTAACCAGAATAGAAAGAGGAGTGGGAGGCCACAGTGTACAACTGAGCAAGAGGACAAATACATTACAGTGTCTAGTTTGAGAAACAGACGCCTCACAAKTCCTCAACTGGCAGCTTCATTAAATAGTACCCGCAAAACACCAGTCTCAACGTCAACAGTGAAGAGGCGACTCCGGGATGCTCTGTCCAGAGTTCCATTGCCTGTGTTCTTTTGCCCATCTTTATCTTTTCTAATTATTGGCCAGTTTGAGATATGGCTTTTTCTTTGCAACTCTGCCTAGAAGGTCAGCATCCTGGAGTCGCCTCTTCACCTGGAATGCTTTTCCAACAGTCCTGAAGGAGTTCCCACATATGCTGAGCAATTGTTGGCTTCTTTTCCTTCAGTCTGCGGTCCAACTCATCCCAAACCATCTCAATTGGGTTGAGGTTGGGTGATTGTGGAGACCAGGTCATCTGATGCAGCACTCCAYCATTCTCCTTCTTGGTCAAATAGCCCTTACACAGCCTGGAGGTGTGTTGTGTCATTGTCCTGTTGAAAAACAAATGATGGTACAACTAAGCCAAAACCAGATGGGATGTTGTATCGCTGCAGAATGCTGTGGTAGCCATTTTTGCGACTGCACTTGAAGAAACTTTAAAAGTTCTTGACATTTTCTGGATCGACTGACCTTCATGTCTTGAAGTATTGATGCCTGTTGTTTCTCCTTGCTTATTTGAGCTGTTCTTGCCATAATATGGACTTGGTCTTTTACCAAATAGGGGTATCTTCTGTATACCACCCCTACCTTGTTACAACACAACTGATTGGCTCAAACGCGTTAAGAAGGACAGAAATTCCACAGATTAACAAAGCACACTTGTTAATTGAAATGCATTCCAGGTGACTACCTCATGAAGCTGGWTGAGAAAATGCCAAGAGTGTGAAAAGCTGTCATCAAGGCAAAGGCTGGCTACTTTGAAGAATCTCAAATACAGTTGAAGTTGGAAGTTTACATACACCTTAGCCAAATACATTTAAACTCAGTTTTTCACAATTCCTGACATTTAATCCTGGTAAAAATTCCCTGTTTTAGGTCAGTTAGGATCACCAATTTATTTTAAGAATGTGAAATGTCAGAATAATGATAGAGAATAATTTTTTTTGCTTTTATTTCTTTCATCACTTTTCCAGTGGGTCAGAAGTATACATACACTCAATTAGTATTTTAAGCATTGCCTTTAAATTGTTTAACTTAGGTCAAATGTTTCGGGTAGCCTTCCACAAGCTTCCCACAATAAGT
Source organism: Salvelinus sp. IW2-2015 (assembly GCF_002910315.2). Taxonomy (NCBI): domain Eukaryota; kingdom Metazoa; phylum Chordata; class Actinopteri; order Salmoniformes; family Salmonidae; genus Salvelinus; species Salvelinus sp. IW2-2015. The sequence goes on from NW_019943913.1 coordinate 46,049, forward strand.
TGGGTGAATT
>NW_019943913.1:50957-78972 GCF_002910315.2 Salvelinus sp. IW2-2015
CATCATCAGTATTACTCTTGTTCATGTCAGTCATTGTAGACCTTAGAGATAGATGATTTGTCAGGTCCATGCAGGTCCATAATAGAGAAAGCTGTCCGGGGTCAGAAGGTCCAAGATCAACTAGGCCATGACACGTTTTAGTGCATGTGTTTCTTAGACCAATAGATATTGTTGTCATTTTTTAGTCACTCAAATATCACATGGAACTCTTGACAAAACCTCAATTAAGAACAGTAGCGCCACACCAAATAAATAAAAAGCGAATGTGTAGAAAAATTGCGTAGAAGAATATATGTGCTCAGCATGGGACCACACAAGCCGTCATACGCTCAGGAAGGAGACGCGTTCTGTCACCTAGATATGAAAGTACTTTGGTGCGAAAGTGCAAATCAATCCCAGAACAACAGCAAAGGACCTTGGAAGATGCTGGAGGAAACAGGTACAACAGTATCTACATCCACAGTAAACCGAGTCCTATATCAACATAACCTGAAAGGCCGCTCATAAGGAAGAAGCCACTGCTCCAAAACCGCCATAAAAAAGCCAGACTACGGATTGCATCTGCACATGTGGACAAAGATTGTACTTTTTGGAGAAATGTCCTCTGGTCTGATGAAACCAACATAGAACTGTTTGGCCATAATGACCATTGTTATGTTTGAAGGAAAAAGGGGGACACTTGCCGAAAAACACCATCCCAACCGTGAAGCACGTGGGTGGAAGCATCATGTTGTGGGGGTGCTTTGCTGCAGGAGGGACTGGTGCACTTCACAAAATAGATGATATCATGAGGCCGGAAAATTATGTGGATATATTGAAGCAATATCTCAAGACATCAGTCAGGAAGTTAAAGCTTGGTCGCAAATGGGTCTTCCAAATGGACATTGACCCCAAGTAGACTTCCAAAGTTGCGGCAAAATGGCTTAAGGACAACAAAGTCAAGGTATTGGAGTGGCCATCACAAAGCCCTGACCTCAATCCTATAGACATTTGTGGCAGAACTGAAAAAGCGTGTGCGAGGAAGGAGGCCTACAAACCTGATTCAGTTACACTGTCAGGAGGAATGGGCAAATTGTTTAACTTAGGTCAAATGTTTCGGGTAGCCTTCCACAAGCTTCCCACAATAAGTTGGGTGAATTTTGGCCCATTCCTCCTGACAGTGTAACTGAATCAGGTTTGTAGGCCTCCTTCCTCGCACACGCTTTTTCAGTTCTGCCCACAAATGTTCTATAGGATTGAGGTCAGGGCTTTGTGATGGCCACTCCAATACCTTGACTTTGTTGTCCTTAAGCCATTTTGCCGCAACTTTGGAAGTCTACTTGGGGTCAATGTCCATTTGGAAGACCCATTTGCGACCAAGCTTTAACTTCCTGACTGATGTCTTGAGATATTGCTTCAATATATCCACATAATTTTCCGGCCTCATGATATCATCTATTTTGTGAAGTGCACCAGTCCCTCCTGCAGCAAAGCACCCCCACAACATGATGCTTCCACCCACGTGCTTCACGGTTGGGATGGTGTTTTTCGGCAAGTGTCCCCCTTTTTCCTTCAAACATAACAATGGTCATTATGGCCAAACAGTTCTATGTTGGTTTCATCAGACCAGAGGACATTTCTCCAAAAAGTACRATCTTTGTCCACATGTGCAGATGCAATCCGTAGTCTGGCTTTTTTATGGCGGTTTTGGAGCAGTGGCTTCTTCCTTATGAGCGGCCTTTCAGGTTATGTTGATATAGGACTCGTTTTACTGTGGATGTAGATACTGTTGTACCTGTTTCCTCCAGCATCTTCACAAGGTCCTTTGCTGTTGTTCTGGGATTGATTTGCACTTTTCGCACCAAAGTACTTTCATATCTAGGTGACAGAACGCGTCTCCTTCCTGAGCGGTATGACGGCTGTGTGGTCCCATGGTGTTTATACTTGCGTACTATTGTTTGTAGAGATGAACGTGGTACCTTCAGGCATTTGGAAATTGCTCCCAAGGATGAATCAGACTTGGGGAGGTCTACAATTTATTTTCTGAGGTCTTGGCTGATTTCTTTTGATTTTCCCATGGTGTCAAGCAAAAAGGCACTAAGTTTGACGGTAGGCCTTGAAATACATTCACAGGTACACCTCCAATTGACTCAAATTATGTCAATTAGCCTATCAGAAGCTTCTAAAGCCATGACATAATTTCTGGAATTTCCCAAGCTGTTTAAAGGCACAGTCAACTTAGTTTATGTAAATTTCTGACCCACTGGAATGGTGATACAGTGAATTATAAGTGAAATAATCTGTCTGTAAACAATTGTTGGAAAAATGACATGTGTCATGCACACAGTAGATGTCCTAACCGACTTGCCAAAACTATAGTTTGTTAACAAGAAATTTGTGGAGTGGTTGAAAAACGAGTTTTAATGACTCAACCCTAAGTGTATGTAAACTTCAGACTTCGACTGTAATAAAGTCTCCACATCTCAAAATCAATGTGGTTAATCAAAATTCTATCTAAATTAAAATTATACAAATCCAAAAGTAACTTATTTTGCCATTGGCATTATGTCAAAATAGCCTACATAAAGGCAACAAATAAAAACTTTGCAGGTAGAACATATCCTGATAAAAATAAATATCCTATGAATCACATTGGCTACTCATGACCTCTCTGTAAGCAACTTGAAAACACTGCATCAACTATTAACTGGGTCTGGCCTGAAGCTCCTGCCAGAAAACTTGCAACATTTTATAAAATATTCTGAGTCCTCAGAGTTTCCCACACCAGTGAACTCCGGACAGACATACACAGCTGTAGGCTATTTGCGGGATAAGAAGTAATCAGGTAGGCCTATTTTATGATGTTTCCACCAGATCAGAGTATGACATGGAAGGATTTTTGCAAACATTGAGGAACTATTGTCATTCTTAATGGATGTAAAAACAGACTTTGTTTACTTGCTGTTTGAGGCAAAGAAAAAATTACTTTGAGAAGCTCCACAGTGATGGTGACTTTAAACAATCAGAAACAGTATCAGATCCCCAAATGGACACATTTATAGGCCTACATTTGCGCGCAAGCCAGGTAGGCCATGCATACTTCTATGCGTGATCGGTGTGTGTCCCTACGCAAGATTGACAGGAGCGCTCCAAACAAAAGACAATGAATTAACTTGTAAATGGAATGAAATTAACCAAAGCTTTTTTTCTCAGAAGTGTAGCCGAGGTTGTGTGCTGTGCAAACAACTTGTCCACTCCTACAATGTCAACGGTAAGACTGTAATAATAATAATATATTTAATTCATTAACAGAAATTACTTTAACCAAACAAACATTGTATATTAGAAATAATGGTAGTTCACGGTAAATGTGCTACTAGTGATACTGGTGTGCCATCGCTGTGGCCTATACAATGGATTAGTCCACTCAGACAGGCCTATACAATGGATTAGTCCACTCAGACAGGCCTTTACAATGGATTAGTCCACTCAGACAGACCTACACAATGGATTAGTCCACTCAGACAGACTACACAATGGATTAGTCCACTGAACAGACTACGCAGTATCCCAGACAGCCTTTTACAATGGATTAGTCCACTCAGACAGGCCTTTACAATGGATTAGTCCACTCAGACAGGCCTTTACATATGGATTAGTCACTCAGACGGCCTACACAAGAATTAGTCACTCAGACAGACCTACACAATGGATTAGTCCACTCAGACAGGCCTTTACAATGGATTAGTCCACTCAGACAGGACCTACACATGGATTAGTCCACTCAGACAGACCTACACAATGGATTAGTCCACTGAGACAGACCTACACAATGGATTAGTCCACTGAGACAGACCTACCAATGGATTAGTCCACTCAGACAGACCTACACAATGGATTAGTCCACTCAGACAGGTGTGAATACAGGACAGGTGTTTGTATGCCATAAATAACATTTTAAATATATTTGCCACTTCTTTACAAAAACAATATTGGTCAGCCAACAGCCTATCAATGAAACATCCGACCAGTCAACTAAATGGGGTCAGCTGTAGTCTGGTCACTACCCTCTGAAACTGGATCCTAGACTTCCTGACGGGCAGACCACAGGCTGTATATTGGCAACAACACCTCCTGCGCACTGACTCTTAACACAGGGGCCCCCAGGGTGTGTCCTCAGCCCTCTGCTGATCCACTAGTTCCTCAGCGTCCACATCACAGGGACTTGACATGGACCAACAACACTACCACTCTTGTCAAGACAGTGCAAAGTGTCTCTACTTCCTGAGGCGGCTGTAGAAATTCGGCGTGCCACCCGGGGTCGTCTTCTAATACTACGTTGAGTGTCATCAAATCAAATCAAATGTATTTATAAGCCCTTCTTACATCAGCTGATATATCAAGTGCTGTACAGAAACGCCAGCCTAAGACCTCAAACAGCAAGCAATGCAGGTGTAGAGCACGTGTCCTGACCGGTTGCATTACGGCCGGTTACGGGAATTGCTCCGTCACGCCGAATGGCCCTCCAGCGGGTGGTGAAGACGGTCCAGTACATCACTGGGATTGTGCTCCAATCCATCCAGGACATCTACTTCAAACGTTGCCTGAAGAAGTCCGCAGCATCATCAAGGACCACACAACCTCAACATGAGGTCACTTCCTGCCATGAGCTGTTCATTTCTTACCGTCGGGCAGGCGGTTATCAGTGCATGATGTCTGATACCAACAGGCTCAGAGACAGTTTCTATCTACAAGCCATCAGACTGTATCGGAGCATGATGTCTGATACCAACAGGCTCAGAGACAGTTTTATCTACAAGCCATCAGACTGTATCAGAGCATGATGTCTGATACCAACAGGCTCAGAGACAGTTTCTATCTACAAAGCCATCAGACTGTATCAGAGCATGATGTCTGATACAAGGCTCAGAGACAGTTTCTATCTACAAGCCATCAGATTGCTGAACACTTGAACTGGACTGACTCTTAGCACCTTAGCGCGCACACACACACCACACACACACACACACACACACACACACCACACACCACACCACACACACACCACACACAACACACCACACACACCCACACACACACACACACACAACACACACACACACACACACACACACACACACACACAAACACAAACACAAACACAACACACAAAACAAACAAACTTCAAAACATGTATGTTGAAAAGTGACAGAAGTATAGTGTCCATATGGTTTTATGTGATGGATGGATCTAATTCTACTTTTCTTGAGTTCTACATTTTCCATCAACCATTGTCAGACCCTCTGAGCATGCAAAGATACAGATACCATCACATCAACATTGTTTCTGACAGAAACAGAAAATAGGCCACTGCCTCCAGCACACAAAACACAGATGTAGAATCAAATCTCCATATACAACTACCAGCTCCATGTCAGATCAAGCCCACACACACACAAACACAAACAGAGACAGATACAAACACACTACACAAACACGAAAGAGAAACACACACCACACACAACCAACACACAACACACACACACACACACCACACACACAACACACAAACCAGACAGACAGAGACAAACACACACAAACACAGCTCTAGAATCAGATCAGATCTCCATATAGAACTACCAGCTCCTTCTCAGATCAAACACAAGTCCCCTAATTAGAACCTAAAGTGGTTGCCATAGCGCCCATGGTTGCCATGGTGCTGTGTTGGTTGGTTGGATACGTAATGGTGATGGGGTTAGTGAATGTGATAATGGTTGTACACTATATATACAAAAGTATGTGGACACCCTTTCAAATGATTTTAGCCACAGTCGTTGCTGACAGGCGTAAAAAATCGAGCACACAGCCATGCAATCTCCATAGACAAACATTGGCAATAGAATGGACTTACTTAAGAGCTCAGTGACTTTTTAAGGTGCCACTGTCATAGTATGCCAGAGCTGCCCCGGTCAACTGTAAGTGTTGTTATTGTGAAGTGCGAACGTTTAGGAGCAACAATGGCTCAGCCCCGAAGTGGTAGGCCACACAAGCTCACAGAACAGCACCTCAGAGTGCTGAAGTGCGTGCCGCGTAAAAATCGTCTGTCCTCGGTTGCAACACTCACTACCGAGTTCCAAACTGCCTCTGTAAGCAAAGTCAGCACAAGAACTGTTCGTCTGGAGCTTCATGAAATGATTTCAATGGCCAAGCAGCCGAACACAAGTCTAAGATCACCATGCGCAATGCCAAGCGTCGGCTGGAGTGGTGTAAAGCTCACCGCCATTGGACTCTGGAGCAGTGGAAACATGTTCTCTGGAGTGATGAATCATGCTTCACCATCTGGCAATCCAATGGACGAATCTGGGTTTGGCTGATGCCAGGAGAACACTACCTGCCCCAATGCATAGTACCAACTGTAAAGTTTGGTGGAGAAGGAATATTGGCCTGGGCTGTTATTCACRGTTCGAGCTAGGCCCCTGAGGTCCATACAGAAATGGTGTGTCGAGATCAGTGTGGAAGAATTTGACTGGCCTGCACAGAGCCCTGACCTCAACCTCATAACCCCATTGAACACATTTGGGATGAATTGGACTGCGAGCCAGGCATATTAGCCCAACATCAGTGCACGACCTCACTAATGGTCTTGTGGCTGAATGGAAGCAAATCTTCGCAGCAAGGGTCCAAATCTAGTGCAGGTCTGCCCAACCCTCTTCATGGAGATCTACCTTCCTGTGGTTTTTCAGTCCAACCCTTTATCACACCTGATTCTACTCATTAGTTGCTCAACAAGACCTTAACTAGCTTAACTTAACCGTAAATTTGCATTAAGCTAATAGGGGTACTTCAGCTGTAGGCACATTAGCATTAAGCTAATAGGGGTACTTCAGCTGTAGGTAAAGGACGCATAAGCCTACTAGGCTTGTAAACTTCAGCTGTAGGTAAAGAGCATTAAGCTAATAGGGGTACTTCAGCTGTGTAGTAAATAGCATTAAGCTATAGGGGTACTTCAGCTGTAGGTAAATTAGCATTAAGCAAATGGGGTACTTCAGCTGTAGGCTAGAGAGCATTACGCTAATAGGGGTACTTCAGCTGTAGTAAATTAGCATTAAGCTAATAGGGGTACTTCAGCTGTAGGTAGAGGAGCATTACGCTAATAGGGGTACATTCAGCTGTAGTAAAGTTAGCATTAAGCTAATTAGGGGTAACTTCAGCTGTAGGTAATTAGCATTAAGCTAATAGGGGTATTCAGCTGTAGGTAAAGGACATTAGCTAATAGGGGTACTTCAGCTGTAGGTAAAGGAGCATTAAGCTAATAGGGGTACTTCAGCTGTAGGTAAATTAGCATAAGCTAATAGGGGTACTTCAGCTGTAGGTAAATTAGCATTAAGCTAATAGGGGTACTTCAGCTGAAGGTAATTTAGCCATTAAGCTAATAGGGGTACTTCAGCTGTAGGTAAATTAGCATTAGCACTATGCAAATTAAATTAGCACTATGCAGAAATCGCTCCGCCATTTCCTGGCACGTTGTGTTAGCTAATCCAAGTTTATCATTTTAAAAGGCTAATTGATCATTAGAAAACCCTTTTGCATTTATGTTAGCACAGCTGAAAACTGTTGTACTGATTAAGAAGCAATAAAACTGGCCTTCTTAGACTATTGAGTATCTGGAGCATCAGCATTTGTGGGTTTGATTACAGGCTCAAAATAGCCAGAAACAAAGAACTTTCTTTCTGAAACTCGTCAGTCTATTCTTGTTCTGAGAAATAAAGGCTTATTCCATGCGAGAAATTGCCAAGAAACTGAACACTCGTACAACGCTGTGTACTACTCCCTTCACAGAACAGCGCAAAACTGGATCTAACCAGAAATAGAAAGAGGAGTGGAAGGCCCGGTGCACAACTGAGCAAGAGACAAATACATTAGAGTGTCTAGTTTGAGAACAAGACACTCACAAGTCCTCACCTGGCAGCTTCATTAAATAGTACCCGCAAACACCAGTCTCATCGTCAACAGTGAAGAGGCGACTCCGGGATGCTGGCCTTCAGCTGCTTCCAGCAAACAATAGACATTTACAAACATTAACAATGTCTACACTGTATTTCTGATCATTTGATGTTATTTAATGGACAAAAAATGTGCTTTTCTTTCAAAACAAGGACATTTCTAAGTGACCTCAAACTTTTGAACGGTAGTACGTATATTCCTCCTTGCATCTTATCCTCCATCCCCGTGCATATCCCTCCTTCTATCTCTCCTCATCCCCCGTGTATATCCTCCTCCTCTCTATACTCTATCCCCCTGACAGATCATTTTATAAGGCAGGCCGGCAGCCGGCGGGCGTGGGGGGGGTGAGAAGGAGGATTTAAAAAGCACAGAAATAAATAATCACTTAAGGAGTGCTGAGTGAACGATTCACACCACAAATCCCTACTGTGGAGCACACAGCACGGAGAGGAGGAGGGAGGAGGGAGGGAGGGAGGGAGGGAGGGAGGGAGGGAGGGAGGGAGGGGGAGGAGGGACAGAGGAGAGAGAGAGTTAGAGAGGAGGGTGGGGGAGAGGGGGAGAGAGTTAAGAGAGAGAGAGAGAGAGAGAGAGAGAGAGAGGGGGAGAGGGGGGGGGAGGGAGGGAGGGGAGGGGGGAGAGAGAGAGAGGAGAAAGGGAGGGGGGGGAGAGGAGGGGAGGGAGGGGGATAGAGAGAGAGAGAGAGATCATCTCATGCAAAGTGCATCTCATCTCAACTCTCTCCCTGTTGTATTCATGTGTGCTATTTTAAATGCGTCGTAGTAACTTGCTTGGTTGGGTTGGTTAATGTTGTCGTAGTACCTTACTATGGTTGGGTTGGTTAATGTTGTCGTAGTAACTTGCTATGGTTGGGTGGTTGAATATGTTGTCGTAGTAACTTGCTATGGTTGGGTTGGTTAATGTTGTGTAGTAATTGCTATGGTTGGGTTTGGTTAATTTTGCTCGTAGTAACTTGCTATGGTTGGGTTGGTTAATGTTGTCGTAGTAACTTGCTATGGTTGGGTTGGTTAATGTTGTCGTAGTAACTTCTATGGTTGGGTTGGTTAATGTTGTCCGTAGTAACTTGCGTATGGTTGGGTTGGTTAATGTTGTCGTAGTAACATTGCTATGGTTGGGTTGGTTAATGTTGTCATAGTAACGTTGCTATGTTTGGTTGGTTAATGTTGTGTAGTAACTTGCTATGGTTGGGTTGGTTAATGTTGTCGTAGTAACTTGCTATGGTTGGGTTGGTTAATGTTGTCGTAGTAACTTGCTATGGTTGGGTTGGTAATGTTGTCGTAGTAAATTGCTATGGTTGGGTTGGTTAATGTTTCATAGTAACTTGCTATGTTGGGTTGGTTAATGTTGTCAGTAACTTGCTATGGTTGGTTGGTTAATGTTGTCGTAGTAATTGCTATGTTTGGGTTGTTAATGTTGTCATAGTAACTTGCTATGGTTGGGTTGGTTAATGTTGTCGTAGTAACTTGCTATGGTTGGGTTGGGTTAATGTTGTCGTAGTAACTTGCTATGGTTGGGTTGGTTAATGTTGTCGTAGTAACTTGCTATGGTTGGTTGGTTAATGTTGTCGTAGTAACTTGCTATGGTTGGGTTGGTTAATGTTGTGTAGTAACTTGCTATGGTTGGGTTGGTTAATGTTGTCGTAGTAACTTGCTATGGTTGGGTTGGTTAATGTTGTGTAGTAACTTGCTATGGTTGGGTTGGTTAATGTTGTCCGTAGTAACTTGCTTATGGTTGGGTTGGTTAATGTGTGTGTAACTTGCTATGGTTGGGTTGGTTAATGTTGTCGTAGTAACTTGCTATGGTTGTTGGTTAATGTTGTGTAGTAACTTGCTTGGTTGGGTTGGTTAATGTTGTGTAGTAACTTGCTATGGTTGGGTTGGTAATGTTGTGTAGTAATTTGCTATGGTTGGGTTGGTTAATGTTGTCGTAGTAACTTGCTATGGTTGGGTTGGTTAATGTTGTGTAGTAACTTGCTATGGTTGGTTTGGTTTAATTGTTTGTAGTAACTTGCTATGGTTGGGTTGGTTATGTTGTCGTAGTAACTTGCTATGGTTGGGTTGGTTATGTTGTCGTGTAACTTGCTATGGTTGGGTTGGTTAATGTGTCGTAGTAATTGCTATGGTTGGGTTGGTTAATGTTGTCGTAGTAACTTGCTAGGGTTGGGTTGGTTAATGTTGTCGTAGTAACTTGCTATGGTTGGGTTGGTTAATGTTGTGTAGTAACTTGCTATGGTTGGGTTGGTTAATGTTGTCGTAGTAACTTGCTATGGTTGGGTGGTTAAGTTGTTGTAGTAACTTCTATGGTTGGGTTGGTTAATGTTGTGTAGTAACTTGCTATGGCTTGGGTTGGTTAAATGTTGTTCATAGTAAACTTGCTATGGTTGGGTTGGTTAATGTTGTCGTAGTAACTTGCTATGGTTGGGTTGGTTAATGTTGCGTAGTAATTTGCTATGGTTGGGTTGGGTTAATGTTGTCGTAGTAACTTGCATGGTTGGGTTGGTTAATGTGTCGTAGTAATTTGCTATGGTTGGGTTGGTTAATGTTGTCGTAGTAACTGCTATGGTTGGGTTGGTTATGTTGTCGTGTAAATTGCTATGGTTGGGTTGGTTAATGTGTGGTAGTCTTGCTATGGTTGGGTTGGTTAATGTTGTCGTAGTAACTTACTATGGTTGGGTGGTTGGTTAATGTTGTCGTAGTAAATTGCTATGGTTGGGTTGGTTAATGTTGTTCGTAGTAACTTGCTATGGTTGGTGTTGGTTATGTTGTCGAGTAACTTGCTATGGTTGGGTGTTAATGGTTTGTAGTAACTTGCTATGGTTGGGTTGGTTAGTTGTCGTAGTAACTTGCTATGGTTGGTGGTTAATGTTGTCGTAGTAACTTGTATGGTTGGGTGGTAATGTGTCGTAGTAACTTGCTATGGTTGGGTTTGGTTAATGTGTGTCGTAAGTAACTTGCTATGGTTGGGTTGGTTAATGTTGTCGTAGTAACTTGCTATGGTTGGGTTGGTTAATGTTGTCGTAGTAACTTGCTATGGTTGGGTTGGTTAATGTTGTGTAGTAACTTGCTATGGTTGGGTTGGTTAATGTTGTTGTAGTAACTTGCTATGGTTGGGTTGGTTAATGTTGTCGTAGTAACTTGCTATGGTTGGGTTGGTTAATGTTCGTAGTAATTTGCTATGGTTGGGTTGGTTAAGTTTGTCGTAGTAACTTGCTATGGTTGGGTTGGTTAATGTTGTCATAGTAACTTGCTATGTTGGGTTGGTTAATGTGTTCGTAGTAACTTGCTATGGTTGGGTTGGTTATGTTGTCGTAGTAATTGCTATGGTTGGGTTGGTTAATGTTGTCGTAGTAACTTGCTATGTGTGGTTGGTTAATGTTTTCGTAGTAATTTGCTATGGTTGGTTGGTTAATGTTGTCGTAGTAACCTGTGCATGGTTGGGTTGGTAATGTTGTCGTAGTAACTTGCTATGGTTGGGTTGGTTAATGTTGTCGTAGTATTTGCTATGGTTGGGTGGTTAATTGTTGTCGTAGTAATTACTAATGGTTGGGTGGTTAATGTTGTCGTAGTAACTTCTAATGGTTGGGTGTTAATTTGTCGTAGTACTTGCTATGTTGGTGGTAATGTTGTCGTAGTACTGCAGGTTGGTTGTTAATGTTGTCGTAGTAACTTGCTATGGTTGGGTTGGTTAATGTTGTCGTAGTATTGCTATGGTTGGGTTGGTTAGGTTGTCGTAGTAACTTGCTATGGTTGGGTTGGTTAATGTTGTCGTAGTAACTTGCTAATGGTTGGGTTGGTTAATTGTGTCGTAGTAACTTGCTATGGTTGGGTTGGTTAAGGTTGTCGTAGTAACTTGCTATGGTTGGGTTGGTTAATGTTGTCGTAGTAACTTGCTATGGTTGGGTTGGTTAATGTTGTCGTATGTACTTGCTATGGTTGGGTTGGTTAATGTTGTCTGTAACTTGCTATGGTTGGGTTTGGTCTAATGTTGTCGTAGTAATTGCTATGGTTGGGTTGGTTATGCTTGTCGTAGTAAATTGCTATGGTTGGGTTGGTTAATTTGTGTGAGACTTGCTATGGTTGGGTTGGTTAATGTTGTCATAGTAACTTGCTATGGTTGGGTTGGTTAATGTTGTCGTAGTAACTTGCTATGGTTGGGTTGGTTAATGTTGTCGTAGTAACTTTGCTATGGTTGGGTTGGTTAATGTTGTCGTAGTAATGCTATGTGTTGGGTGGTTAATGTTGTCGTAGTAACTTTGCTATGGTTGGGTTGGTTAATGTTGTCGTAGTAACTTGCTATGGTTGGGTGGTTAATGTTGTCGTAGTAACTTGCTATGGTTGGGTGGTTAATGTTGTCGTAGTAATTTGCTATGGTTGGGTTGGTTAATGTTGTCGTAGTAACTTACTATGGTTGGTTGGTTAATGTTGTCGTAGTAACTTGCTATGGTTGGGTTGGTTAATGTTGTCGTAGTAACTTTGCTATGGTTGGGTTGGTAATGTTGTCGTAGTAACTTGCTTGGTTGGGTTGGTTAATGTTGTTCGTAGTAACTTGCTATGGTTGGGTTGGTTAATGTTGTCGTAGTAACTTGCTATGGTTGGGTTGTTAATGTTGTCGTAGTAACTTGCTATGGTTGGGTTGGTTAATGTTGTCGTAGTAACTTGCTATGGTTGGGTTTGTTAATGTTGTCGTAGTAACTTGCTATGGTTGGGTTGGTTAATGTTGTGTAGTAACTTGCTATGTGTGGTTGGTTAATGTGTCGTAGTAACTTGCATGGTTGGGTTGGTTAATGTTGTCGTAGTAACTTGCTATGGTTGGGTGGTTAATGTTGTTAGTAACTTGCTATGGTTGGGTTGTTAATGTTGTGTAGATAACTTGCCTTGGTTGGGTTGGTGTCCAGCCAAGCATCAGTGCACTGAAAGCTGACCTGACTCCAGCTTTGTGCCTCATGGATAAACCTCAGTAGGTCGAAGGCAGAGCAAAGAGATGGTTTCTGTTTCTCTACAGCGGGCTAAGATGAAACAAATAAATCAACATCATCACATACTACTACAGCCGTATGTCCTCATCGCTCACTACCCTCAACCGTACTACCCTCCCTACCCTCTCATCCCTCACTCCTCCCACTACCCTTACATCCTCACATCCCTCAATACCCTCACTACCCTCAAATCCTTCACTACCCTAAATCCCTCACTACCTTACATCCCTCACATCCCTCACTACCCTCAATACTCTCACATTCGCAATACCCTCACATCCCCAACGACCCTCACATCCTTAACGACCCTCAATCCCTAACGACCCTCACATCCCTCACTACCCTCGTATCCCTTCAACCCCTCACTACCCTCAATCCTCACTACCCTCACATCCCTCACTCACACTCACATCCCTCACTACCCTCACATCCCTCACTACCCTTACATCCTCACTACCCTCACATCCCTCACTACCCTCACTACCTCATACCTACATCCCTCACTACCCTCACAATCCCATACCCTCTACCCTCACACCCTCACTACCCTCACTCCCTCACTACCCTCACATCCTCACTCCCTCATACCTCCTCATCCCACTCCTATCCCTCACTACCTCACATCCCTCACTACCTACATCCCTCACTACCCTCACACCCTCACTACCTTACATCCCTCACTACCCTTACAATCCCTCACTACCCTTACACCCTCACTACCCTTACTCCCTCACTACCCTTACATCTCCTACTACCTACATTCCCTCACTACCCTTACATCCTCACTACCCTCAATCCCTCAACCCCTATCCTACACACCTCACTACCTCCACCCCTACTCCCTCAACATCCCTCACTACCCTTACATCCCTCACTACCCTCACATCCCTCACTACCCTTACATCCCTCACTACCCTCACATCTCCCCTCACTACCTTACATCCCTCACTACCCTCATCATCCTCACTACCTCATCCTCACTACCCTCTACATCCCTCACTACCCTCATCCCTCACTACCCTTACATCCTCACTACCCTCACATCCCTCACATACCTAGTCACAATCCCTACACTACCCTCTACCTATACCCCTCATACCCTCACATCCTCACTACCCTTACATCCTCCTACCCTCACCAATCCCTCACTACCCTCACTCCCTACACCTCCCTCACTTACCCTCACATCCCTCACTACTCCTATAACATCCTCACTAAGCATCACATCCCTACTCCTCACTACCTGCTCGTATCCCTCAAACCCCTCACTACCCTCACATCCCTCACTACCCTTACATCCCTCACTACCTCATCACTCCTACAGCTATTCCTCATGATCAAATCCTCATGACCCCTCACTAAAGCCACTACATCCCTCACTACCCTCACATCCCTCACTTCCCTCATGACCCTCAAATCCCTCATGACCCTCACTAGCCTCACTCTCTCTATTCATCCATCCCTCCCTCCCTCCCTCTACCTCCACTTCTGATGGCTGACCAGGCATAGTGTGTGTGTTTGTGTAGGTTTGTATGTATGTGTGTGTGTAGGTGCGTGTGTACATGCCCCTTTTTGAAGTTGGTAGCAATCTGTGGGCACTGCAGTGTTTGTATTCATTTTTTAATATGGGAAAAGTAATTCTGTGCTAAAACTCGGCTGACAGCTACAATGGGTGTTCCGAGCTGAGGTTACAAATCAGGGGATTGGAGGAGGCAGCAGAGTGGACCTGGCAGAGTGGACCTGGCAGAGTGGACCTGGCAGAGTGGACCTGGCTGAAATACTACTTTTAAAATGTTTTTATTTAACCCAATCACGGCCGGTTGTGATACAGCCTGGATTCAAACCTACAAAGGCTGATATGAGTCCCAAATGACAACCTATTCCCTTTATAGGCCACTTCTTTTGACCGAAGCCCACAGGGAATAGGGAGCCATTCGGGACAAAGCCTAATACTCAGGCCTTGTTTCCTTTTATGTTGCGTTTCCTATTGAGTAAATAGCCGGACCAATACGTAGCTGGATAGTTCTTCATTGGTGGACCTAGGAAGGCAGTTGAAGTAGCAAGTGCACTATTAGGAAGCAAGCGCCACGGTTAGTTTTGAATAACAGAATAAAGTAATATTGACCTGAGTTTTTCTGAGAAGGGAGAAATGCTATTCAGGGTTTCCTATGACCGCCATTTACATACAGTTTTGATAAATTGACAGAAAAGTGCAACGTGATCAAAACTGATGTGTTTGTTGCGTTAACATTGTAATACGTGTTGTTTAATATTACTAATAACAGTGTTGTATAATATTACTAATAACAGTGTTGTATAATATTACTAATACCAGTGTTGTATAATATTACTAATACCAGTGTTGTGTATATAATATTACTAATAACAGTGTTGTATATATAATATTACTAATAAAAGTGTGTAGTTAATAATTATACTAATGCAACACAGTGATTGTAATATATAATATTACTAATAACAGTGTTGTGTAATAAAATTACTAATAACAGTGTTGTATATATAATTACTAATAAAAGTGTTGTATATATATATTACTAATAGAAGTGTTGTATAGTATAATTATTACTTAATAACAGTGTTGTTATATTATTACTAATAACAGTGTTATATAATATTACTAATAACAGTGTAATACATGTGTTGTATAAATATTACTAATAACAGGTTGTAATTATATATTACTTAATACAGTGTTGTATATATAATATACTATTACAGTTGTTGTAGTATATAATAATTACTAATAACAGTGTTGTATATATTTACTAACTAATAACAGTGTTGTATATATATTTACTAAACAGTGTTAGTTAATATAACTTACTGAATCACAGTGTTGTGTATATATACAAACCTATCTAACTCCAATCCACTAATACTGGTAATTGTCCCTACCCTACTTTGAAAACCAAACCCCAAAAATCCCCCCCCACTAATCATGTATTGTCCTACCTACAAATCATCGCCAATATCTGATATTGTCCCTACCTACTAAAACACCTGCATAATACTGATATTCCTACCCTACCAACCAGTAATGTTTTCTACCTACTAAACACCTTATATATGTCTATACTAAACAACGTATTGTCCCCTCAACCAGACTGTATCTCTACTAACACCCCAATGAATACTGTATTGTCCCCTACCCCACAACCACCAATAATACTGTATTGGTCCCTACCCTACTAAACCCCACTAATACTGTATTTCCTACCCTACTACAACACCAATAATATGATGTATTGGTCCCTCCCTACTATAAACACCCAATATATACTGGTATTGTCCCTACCACTACTAAAATACCAATCAATAATACTGGTTTGTCCCTACCCTACTATACACCAATAATACGTTTCTACTAACCTAATAGGTATTGTCCCTACTACCTAAACACCAAATACTATTTTCACTACTAAAACGCCTTATGTGTCCCTACTTACTAAACACCATAATACTGTATTGTCCCTACCCTACCTAAACACCCAATATCATATATGTATTGTCCCTACACCTACTAACACACACAATTAATAGCGTATAGTCCCTACCACTAATAACACCCAATTATACTGGCTATTGTCCTACCTATAATCCACCCAGTAATACTGGTTAGTTCGTCCACTCTACCATATACACCCACTAATACTGTAATGTTCCTTACCCTACTATACATCCCAATAATACTGGTATTTGTCCCTAACCCTATCTAAACACCCAATATACTGGTATTGTCCTACCCTACTAAACACCCATAATACTGGTATTGTCCGCTACCTACTAAACACCCAATTAAACTGAATTGTCCCTCCACTACTAAACACTCCACTATATGCGATTCTCCTACTCTACTATACACACCAATAAAACTGGTATGTCCCTACCTACTAACACCCAATATATGGTATTTCCCTACCCTACTTAAACCCCAATAATACTGTAATTTCCTACCCTACTAATACACCCAATAATTGTATGTCCTAACCCTATCTAACACCCACTAATACTGGTATTGTCCCTACCTCTACTAAACAACCCTAAACTTATTTCCCTAACCTACATAAACAACCCAATCATTACTGGTATTGTCACATAACCCTACTAATCAACCCAGTAATCACATGGTGATTGGTCCCTTCCCTGACTAACACCAGTTTGTAGTCCTAACACCACAACACCAATAATACATACTTCCCACTACTAAACCAATATGAGTCCTCCTCTAACCAGAAACGTCCCTACCTACTTACACCCAATATAACTGGTAATCGTCCTACACCACTACAACACCAATTAATATGTATTGTACCCCTACCCTACAAACAGCCAATAATCTGGTATTGTCCCTGACCCTTACTAAACACCCCTAATTACGTCATCTCCACGCTCCCTCACCTCTACTAACCACTCACCATAATACTGTGTATTGGTCCTACCTACTAAATACAGCCCAGAATAAATCTTGGGTATTGTCCTACCCTACTAAAAACCCAGTCAATGATCTGGTATTGTCCCCCCTACTAACACCCTATAATATGGTATCCCACCTACTACACCCAATAATAACTGGTATTGGCTACCCCCCCCCCCCTACAAACACCATAACTCATTTCCCACCTATTACCCCAGTAATCACTGTGTCCCACTACTGTACACCATAATATCCTACCTACTAAACAACCAATAATACTGGTATTGTCCTACGCCTACTAACACCCAATACATAATGGTATGTGTCCCACCCTACTAACACACAGTAATACTGGTTTGTCCCATACACCTACTAAACCCAATATAACTGGTATTCGTACCTACTAACACCCTCAACTGTATAGTTACCACTAACCACATAATTACGTATTGTCCCTACCCTACTAACACTCCAGTAATACTGTTTCGTCCCTACCTACTAAACCCAAGTAACTAACTGGTATGTGTCCTACCACTACTAAACAACCCAATAATACCGTATGTCCCTACCCTCCTAAACACCCAATAATACTGTATTTGCTACAAACTACTAACACAAATCCATTGTTACCCTACGAACGTAATTTGTCCCTACCCTACTAACACCCAAACGTATGTCCTCTACAACACCCATATCTGACACTCATAGTCGCCCGTCCCAATGACTCGTCCGTCAACCACCCTGTAGTATAGCCTGTTATTGTTTATTTTTTATATAGTTTTTTCCTTTAGTCTTATCTGCTAAATATTTTTTAACTCTTTACTGAATGCTCTTGCTTAAGCTGATACTGATTAAAAAGCATTTCACAATAAGGTCTGCATTTGCCTTGTGCATAATTTTACAGAGGCTTGTTGTCTTTTGGCTGCAGCAAGCAGCCATTTACTATACAGCATCTGGTTAAGTTTTCAGATACCAGACATTATGGAGGAATACCTCTAATACTACAAAAAAAAAACATGAAAAAATTCTATAGTGTGTGTGTGTGTGCGTGTGTGTGTGTGTGGTGTGTGTGTGTGTGTGTGTGTGTTGTGTGTAGTGTGTGTGTGTGTGTGTGTGGTGTGTGTCGTGTGTGTGTGGTATTGTATTGTGTATGTGTATGCTGGGTGTGGTAATGCTGCGTAACATGATGCAGCCACCACTATTCTTGAAAATATGGAGAGTGGTACTCAGTAATGTGTTGTATTGGATTTGCCCCGAACATAACACTTTGTATTCAGCACAAAAAGGGAATTGCTTTACTAAATGTTAATATTCTCTACAAGCTTTCTTCTCTTCACTCTGCCATTTGGGTTAGTATTATAGAGTAACTACAATGTTGTTGATCCATACGCAGTTTTCTCCTATCACAGTCATTAATCTCGGTAACTGTTTTAAAGTGACCATTGGTGTCACGCCCTGACCATAGATTGCTTTGTATGTTTCTATTATTTGTTTGGTCATGGTGTGATGTGGGTGGGCATTCTATGTTTGTATGTCTATGTTTTCTATTTCTATTTATGTTTGGCCTGGTATGGTTCTCAATCATAGGCAGCTGTCAATCATAGACCTTTCAGAACTGTTCGTTGGTCGTTTTGTTGTTTTTGTTCGCGTGTTCATCTTTATTAAAAGTATTATGGATACGTACCACGCTGCACTTTGGTCCTCCTTTCCTTCTCCCGACGACAATCGTTACAATTGGCTTCATGGTGAACTCCCTGAATGGTTTCTTTCCTCTCCGGCAACTGAGTTAGGAAGGACGCCTGTATATTTTTAGTGACTGGATATATTGACACACCATCCAAAGTGTAATTAATTTACTTAAGATTTACTTAAGTAAATTTCCCAGTGACAGACCAGGCCAGTGCTAACTGAAAGCTACTGGCCAGAATAAAGATAATACAGGCCCCGGAAAGCAAATCATGCACATAACATTTAAATTATATCTTTAATTAGTAGAGTAGAGTTAGTAGAGTTAGTAGCCTATAGCCTATAATGACCTACCTACCCTCCATACAGAAATAATTACATTTAAACTTGACAATATCATATTTACATTGATTGTTTGGAGGGGGGAAAATGTAACCTTTGCGCAATCTCAAAAAGGGTGTTATTGTTAGTGATTTTCACAGTTGCAGGGCCATAAAAAAATCTGTTTCATCTTTTGGTAAATACCATTTTCCCGGTTGACTTCTTTTTACGTTTTTTCACTCTCAAAATAGCACTTTTCATTATAGAAAACTCCCCGAAAATGGGATATTATAAGTCCACAACAATGCATCAGCTACATCAGGAGGCCACTTTTGAGGTCTGGGATGAATAGATTCTATTATGTGTCTAGAAAGAGACCATTGTGTTTGGCTAGCGTTGTTTTTGTACAGCGGAGGCAAAGTTTGCAAAACAAATTGATACAAATCATCATATCATTCTGACACATAGACCTACTTTTCAGTCAAGATTTAACTGGGAAAGTTTTTTGGGTAAAGCCTTGACTAATGTTCATTAAAAATAAATCTTGACCGTAAAAATGTGAACCAAAATCAATGAAGAATTTGTGTCGCACTGCCAAGTCAAAGGGTCACAAATGCGAGTGTTTTGGTCGCAGTTTTGAGCCCTTCCACACACACACACACACACACACACACACACACACACACACACACACACACACACACACACAACACACCACACACCACACACACACACACACACACACACACACACAACACACACACACACACACAACACACACACCACACACACACACACACACACACACACACACAACTCTCCTCACTCTGTTTAGTCCATCAGCTAACATCATTATGGTCCACTGTTGCAGTAACCACCTGCAAGTCGTTGCTGTGAAAAAATAAGTTATTTTCAGCCAACTTGCTTGGTAAAGTAAGGGTTAAATATCCTTAGGCCCAAGCCAGGGCCAGCCCCCAGGACTCTGGGCATCCAGGCCCCAGGCAGCCAGGCCAGGGCCAGCCCCAGGACTCTGGTGCATCCAGGCCCCAGGCAGCCAGGCCAGGGCCAGCCCCCAGGACTCCGGTGCATCCAGGCCTCAGCCAGCCAGCCAGGCCAGGGCCAGCCCCCAGGACTCCGGTGCATCCAGGCCTCAGCCAGCCAGCCAGGCCAGGGCCAGCCCCCAGGACTCCGGTGCATCCAGGCCTCGGCCAGCCAGCCAGGCCAGGGCCAGCCCCCAGGACTCCGGTGCATCCAGGCCTCAGCCAGCCAGCCAGGCCAGGGCCAGCCCCCAGGACTCCGGTGCATCCAGGCCTCAGCCAGCCAGGCCAGGGCCAGCCCCCAGGGACTCTGGTGCATCCAGGCCTCAGCCAGCCAGCCAGGCCAGGCCAGCCCCAGAACTCCGGTACAGCTAGACCCCCAGCCAGACAGGCAGTCAGGTCTACACCCATTTGAGGGCCTCAGGATTAGCCACAGTCTCAGCGTGCCCTCCATGTATAGGCTGCATTATCCTGCAGTACCAAGGCATCTCATGTCCTTTTAAAGCCAGGGGCATATACGTTGATTGAGCTCCATTAGTCTGCCAGATAACCAGCAGTACTACATGGAATCAGAATATGGGGTTCATGATAGGATCCTGGAGTTACAGCAGCTGCAGTAGAGCACCTCACCTCTCTACCCACAGAGTGGATTTGTTATCCACAATTACTGTCTGTGTGTGTGTGTGTGGTGTGTGTGTTGTGTGTGTGTGTTGTGTGTGGTGTGTGTGTGTGTGTGTGTGTGTGTGTGTGTTGTGTGTGTGGTGTGTGGTGTGTGTGTTTGTGTACGTCTGTGTGTGCGCTGATCACATAGTATTTATTTATTATTACTAGTTGTTTCATCAGATGGGTTCATGAAAATTGTATGTTCTGCAAATTCATAAACACAGAAAGAAACTATTTTCCTTCATTTATAACACAACAGATCACAGTCTAACACTGTACAACCAGCCAGGTCGCTCAAAATCCACTGCAAAATTCCACGTCCGTCCAGGTAAGCARGACGTCAGGAGATTACTTCACAACCGGCCACTAGGGGCAACAGGGAGCGCTATTACCATCAGGTAGGCTTGGGTTTTGTTAGGGTGATGTGGACGGGGATGGTGGATGGGCGTAAGCCGTGAGCTCTGGCTCTAAGGGTCGCTTGTTCAATCCAAGAGATAATATTTAATAAAATAACCAAACAAAATAGTTTTTGAAATGTGACATTGTAATAATGCATGGATTCCTTTCTCAAATGCCTGGGATTTGTGGCTTGCATATATTTTGATGTGTTTTCGTAGGGTTCAAATGCCTCAATGGTTTGCATTGGGTTCAATGGTTACCTGTACCTGGTTTTGGACGTGCATTGGCTATGTGTGTGCATTACAGAGAGGGAAAGAGAAGGAGAGAGACGGATAGACGTCGAGAGAGACAGAGAAGAGAGAGGAGCAGAAGAGAGACAGAGGAGCAGAAGAGAGACAGAGAGGAGAGAGGAGCAGAAGGGAGACAGAGAAGAGAGGGGAGCAGAGAGAGACAGAGGAGACAGAGAGACAGAGGAGATGTCAAGAACTGCAACACTGCTGTTTTTTGAAGCTCTTAAAAAAATGTTTTTAAAACAGTTTCCCGTGTGTATCAAGAATGGTCCACCACCCAAAGGACATCCAGCCAACTTCACACAGCAGTGGGAAGCATTGAAATCAACATGGAACACTTTTGACACCTTGTAGAATCCATGCCCCGACGAATTGAGGCTGTTTCTGAGGGCAAAGGGGGTGGGGGACTCAATATTAGGAGGTGTTCTTAATGTTTGGCATACTGAGCATAGAAGAAGAAGAAGAAGAAGAAGGAGTATAATATAATATAATATAATATACTCAGAAACCATCAATATCGGAAAGGTTATTTAAAACAAAAATGTTTAATGAACCTTTTGAAATTACATGTTCATTTCAAAAGATGTTTGCCCACTGGGTACAATTCTTTTCCTCATGATGAACCATGTCACTGTGAACAGGTCTATTTCTCATGATGAATCATGTCCCTGTGAACAGGTCTATTTCCTCATGATGATCATGTCCCTGTGAACATGTCTGTTACCTCATGATGAATCATGTCCCTGTGAACAGGTCTATTTCCTCATGATGAATCATGTCACTGTGAACAGGTCTATTTCCTCTGATGAATCATGTCCCTGTGAACAGGTCTATTTCCTCAGATGAATCATGTCACTGGGAACAGGTCTATTTCCTCATGATGAATCATGTCCCTGTGAACGGTCTATTCCTCATGATGAACATGTCACTGTGAACAGGTCTATTTCCTCATGATGAATCATGTCCCTGTGACAGGTCTATTTCCTCATGATGAATCATGTACTGGGAACAGGTCTATTTCCTCATGATGAATCATGTCCTGTGAACATGTCTGTTACTCATGATGAATCATGTCCTGTGAACAGGTCTATTTCCTCATGATGAATCTGTCACTGAACAGGTCTATTTCCTCATGATGAATCATGTCCCTGTGAACAGGTCTATTTCCTCATGATGATCATGTCACTGGGAACAGGTCTATTTCCCTCATGATGAATCATGTCCCTGTGAACAGGTCTATTTCCTCATGATGAATCATGTCCCTGTGAACAGGTCTATTTCCTCATGATGAATCATGTCCCTGTGAACAGGTCTATTTCCTCATGATGAATCATGTCACTGTGAACAGGTCTATTTCCTCATGATGAATCATGTCCCTGTGAACAGGTCTATTTCTCTCTGATAATCATGTCACTGTGAACAGGTCTATTTCCTCATGATGATCATGTCCCTGTGAACAGGTCTATTCCTCATGATGAATCATGTCGCTGTGACAGGTCTATTTCCTCATGATGAATCATGTCACTGTGAACAGGTCTATTTCCTCATGATGAATCATGTCGCTGTGAACAGGTCTATTTCCTCATGATGAATCATGTCACTGTGAACAGGTCAATTTCCTCATGAATGAATCATGTCAATGTGAAACAGGTCTATTTCCTCATGATGAATCATGTCGCTGTGAACAGGTCTATTTCCTCATGATGAATTCATGTCACTGTGAACAGGTCTATTTCCTCATGATGAATCATGTCAATGTGAACAGGTCTATTTCCTCATGATGAATCATGTCACTGTGAACAGGTCTATTTCCTCATGATGAATCATGTCCCTGTGAACAGGTTCTATTTCCTCATGATGAATCATGTCACTGTGAACAGGTCTATTTCCGTAAGCAAGCATTTCAAGGGAACGATTACACCCATTGTGTTCAGCACATGTGACAAATAACATTTGAATTTGATTGCTGCTCGACTGTAAATAATGAGGTCGTGGAGAGAAAAGAGAGAGATCGAGAGGCGGAGAGAGAGAGAGAAAGAGAGAGAGAGAGAGGGGGAGACAGGGAGATAAGTGGTAAAACAAGTCCCACCCCCCTATAAATAATAATAAATAAATAGATGAAGAGGAGGAGAGAGAAAAAAAGAGAAAGAGAATGAAGAACACCTACACTTCCCAATAACTTGCTTTAAAAAAAAATATATATATATATATATATTATACTAGAGATTCGGTCCCTCTAATTGTTCGGGCGGCGTTCGGCGGTCGACGTCACCGGCCTTTCAGCCATCGCCGATCCACTTTTCATTTTCCATATGTTTGTCTTTATCTTACACACCTGGTTTCAATTCCCCAATTACTTGTTCATTATTTAACCCTCTGTTCCCCATGTTTGTTTGTGAGTAATTGTTTATTGTATTGCGGTCCGTATTTGTGGCCTTGTATTATACGACGTGTATTGTGATAGTTTTTAGTAAAATTGCTTTCATTACTCATATCTGCTGTCCTGCGCCTGACTCATCTCACCAGAAAAAGGACGGAACCATGTGTGCAACAGAGGGCTCTGAGAATGGTGCCTTCTCACCTGGGGGACGCCAGAGTGCCCTGCCTGCTGCCTCGTCCCCAGAGGAACCCAACCTCCCTGCCTGCTGCCTCGCTCCCCAGAGGAACCAACCACCTCCCTGCCTGCTGCCTCGCTCCCCAGAAGGAACAACCTCCCTGCCTGCTGCCTCGCTCCCCGAGGAACCAACCTCCCTGCCTGCTGCCTCGCTCCCCAGAGGAACAAACCTCCCTGCTGCTGCCTCGATCCCCAGAGGAACCAACCTCCCTGCCTGCTGCCTCGCTCCCCAGAGGACAACCTCCCTGCCTGCTGCTCGCTCCCCCGAGAACCAACCTGGCACCGACCAGCTACACACAGACGCTTTACAGATCCTTATTCATCACCACTACATTTACAGAACAATCAACAAAAAATAAACTTTGTATACTTTTGGGGAAAATACTGATAGAGTTGGTAGCACAGCTTGCCACAAGTTAAGGGAGGAAACATCATGTACATTTTCCTCCAAGTATTATCAGCAACACACAATATTAATAAAACCACCAGTCCATGTTCAGTGTTGTTGAACATTAACCATTATTCCATTTATGTATTGGATATTTATTTGTTTTCATTTGTTCTAGATATCGTTTTTTTTCTTTATGCATTATCCAGTATCTACTATTCGTATTGTTGTTGTCGTTGTTTTCATAATTTGTATCTGTATCATTTGTATCGGGCAACATTGACCTTGTCATTCATGTCATTAAAGCATGTTGAATTAAATATGGAGAGAGGATGAGAGAGAGAGATGAGACGAGAGAGAGAGATGAAGAGAGGGGATGAAAGCAGATGGGGAGAGAGATGAGAGAGGGACAGATAAAAGAGATGAGGGAGAGAGGGATGGGAGAGAGGGATAAGAGAGAGATGGATGAGCGAGAGGGATGAGTGAGAGGGATGAGAGAGGAGGATGAGAGATAATAATTAAAATAGAAGGGATGAGAGAGAGGATGAGAGAGGATGTAGATCCAAAAAATGGCGAGACAAAAAAAAGAAGAGCCCTACGCCATGGCCCTGGGGGATGATAAGTTATAGAAGAGACCCTACGCCATGTTCCTGGGATGATAAGTTATAGAAGAGGCCCTACGCCATGGTCCTGGGATGATAAGTATAAAAGAGACCCACGTCATGGTCCTGGGATGATAAGTTATAGAAGAGCCCCTACATCATGGTCCTGGGATGATAAGTTATAGAAGAGCCTCTACGTCATGGTCCTGGGATGATAAGTTATAAAAGAGACCCCCACGCCATGGTCCTGGGATGATAAGTTAGAAGAGACCCTACGTCATGGCCCTGGGATGATAAGTTATAGAAGAGGACCCTACGTCATGGCCTGGGATGATAAGTTATAGCGAGACCCAACGTCATGGTCCTGGGATGATAAGTTATAGAAGAGCCCCTACGCCATGGTCCTGGGATGATACGTTATAGAAGACTCCCTACATCATGGTCCTGGGATGATAAAGTTTATAGAAAGGGATGACAAATTATAGAAGAGACCCTACGCCAATGGCCCTGGGATGACAAGTTATAGAAGGGATGATAGTTATAGAAGAGCCCCACGTCATGACCCTGGATGATAAGTTATAGAGAGTCCCTACATCATGGTCCTGGAATGATAAGTTTATAAAAGAGACCCCACGCCATGGTCCTGGGATGATAAGTTATAGAAGAGCCCCTACGTCATGGTCCTGGGATGATAAGTATAGAAGAGAGCCTACGTCATGGCCCTGGATGATAAGTTATAGAAGAGACCCTACGCCATGGCCCTGGGATGATAAGTTATAGAAGAGACCTCACGTCATGGCCTGGATGATAAGTTATAGAAGAGACCCAACGTCATGGCCATGGGATGATAAGTTATAGAAGAGCCCCTACGCCATGGTCCTGGGATGATACGTTATAGAAGACTCCCTACATCATGGTCCTGGGATGATACGTTATAGAAGGGATGACAAATTATAGAAGAAGACCCTACGCCATGGCCCTGGGATGACAAGTTTAGAAGGGATGATAAGTTATAGAAGAGCCCTACGTCATGACCCTGGGATGATAAGTTATAGAAGAGTCCCTACATCATGTCCTGGGATGATAAGTTATAAAAGAGACCCCACGCCATGGTCCTGGGATGATAAGTTATAGAAGAGCCCCTACGTCATGGTCCTGGGATGATAAGTTATAGAAGAGTCCCTACGCCATGGTCCTGGGATGATAAGTTATAGAAGACTCCTACATCATGGTCCTGGGATGATAAGTAATAGAAGAGACCCTACGGCATGGCCCTGGGATGATAAGTTATAGAGAGGCCCTACGCCATGGTCCTGGGATGATAAGTTATAGAAGAGTCCCTACGTCATGTCCCTGGGATGATAAGTTATAGAAGAGACCCCACGTCATGGCCCTGGGATGATAAGTTATAGAAGAGCACCCTACAAGTTATAGAAGAGGCCATGGTCCTGGGATCACTCTGTAGTATCCAGTAACTGCTCGAAAACAACCAGGTGCAATGTACAAGCCATAACCCCTCCCTATGATGTCTTACCAGCCCAGACTGGTATTGTGTCGAGGCCTCGGCTCTGAGAGCAGACAGTGGAAGGTTGCGTCTTGTCTTGACTGTCTCCCCAAGATATGATCTGTGGCTGAGGCTCAGTGGTGCAGACAGTGTTTTTCCGTGCTGATGTTCTTTTGTGTCACATCTACTGTCCTACTGGCTGGCTAGCTGCCTGACTTGCTGACTGGCTGGCTCAAGTGCTGGCTGGCTTCTTGACTGGCTGGTTGACTGGCTGGAATGCCTGATGGCTGGCTGACTGACTGGCTGCCTGGCTGGTTGACTGGCTGTCTGGCTGGTTGACTGCTAGCTGACTGACAGACAGGTTTGACAGGCTGACTAGCTGGTTGACTGGCTGGTTGACCTGGCGACCGGCTGATAGAAGAGAGGAGTGCTTGAGAATCTCAAATATAAATATATTTTGATTTGTTTTAACATTTTTGTGGTTACTACATGGTTCCAAGTGTGTTATTTCATAGTTTTGATGTATCACTATTATTCTACAATGTTGAAAATAGTAAAAAATATGAAAAACCCTTGAATGAGTAGGTGTGTCCAAACTTTTTGACTGGTACTGTATGTATATGTAGCAGAAAGCTGTAAAACTAAAAGCTGTGTGTCCTCTGAGAGGGTGGGAGAATCTACAAGACCCTTTCTAGCCTCTCTTCTGCCTCCTCTCTTTTTTTTCTCTCTCTCTCCTCTGTCTCTCTGTCTCTCTTCTGCTCCTCTCTCTTTTTCTCTCTTCTCCTCTGTCTCTCTGTCTCTCTGTCTCTCTGTCTCTCTTCTGCTTCTCTCTCTTTTTCTCTCTCTCTCCTCTGTCTCTCTGTCTCTCTGTCTCTCTGTCTCCTCTCTGCTCCTCTCTCTTTTTCTCTCTCTCTCTCTTGTCCTCTCTGTCCTCTCTGTCTCTCTGTCTCTCTGTCTCTCTCTGCTCCTCTCTCTGTCTTCTCTGTCCCTCTTCTGCTCCTCTCTCCTCTCTCTCTCTCTTCTGCTCCCCTCTCTTCTCTGTCTCCTCTCTGCTCCTCTCTGTCTCCCTTCAGCTCCTCTCTCTTTTCTCTCTCTCTCTC
>NW_019943913.1:78997-91275 GCF_002910315.2 Salvelinus sp. IW2-2015
GAAGAAGCCCCTACGTCCATGACCCTGGATGATAAGTTATAGAAGAGTGCCCTACCATGGTCCTGGGATGATAAGTTATAAAAGAGACCCCACGCATGGTCCTGGGATGATAAGTTATAGAAGAGCCCCTACTCATGGTCCTGGGATGATAAGTTATAGAGAGAGCCCTACGTCATGGTCCTGGGATGATAAGTTATAAAAGAGACCCACGCCATGGCCTGGGATGATTAAGTTATAGAAGAGCCCTACGTCATGGCCCTGGGATGATAAGTTATAAGAAGAGACCCATACGTCGGCCGATGCGGCCACCATGGTCTGGGAGATAAGTTATAGAAGAGCCCCTACGCCATGGTCCTGGGATGATACGTTATAGAAGACTCCCTACATCATGGTCCTGGGATGATACAGTTATAGAAGGGATGACAAATTATAGAAGAGACCCTACGCCATGGCCCTGGATGACAAGTATGAAGGGATGATAAGTTATAGAAGAGCCCCTACGTCATGACCCTGGGATGATAAGTTATAGAAGAGTCCCTACATCAGGTCCTGGGATGATAAGTTATAAAAGAGACCCCACGCCATGGTCCTGGGATGATAAGTTATAGAAGAGCCCCTACGTCATGGTCCTGGATGATATAAGTTATAGAAGGAGTCCCTACGCCATGGTGCCTGGCGATGATAAGTTATAGAAGACCCCTACATCATGGTCCTGGGATGATAAGTTATAGAAGAGACCTACGCATGGCCCTGGGATGATAAGTTATAGAAGAGGCCCTACGCCATGGTCCTGGGATGATAAGTTATAGAAGGTCCCTACGTCATGTCCCCTGGGATTGATAAAGTTATAGAAGAGACCCCACTCATGGCCCTGGGATGATAAGTTAATAGAAGAGGACCCTACACAGTTAATAGAAGAGGCCATGGTCCTGGGATCACTCTGTAGTATCCAGTAACTTGCTCGAAAACAACAGGTGCAAATGTACAAGCCATAACCCCTCCCTATGATGTCTTACCAGCCCAGACTGGTTATTGGTCGAGGCCTCGGCTCTGAGAGCAGACAGTGGAAGGTTGCGTCTTGTCTTGACTGTCTCCCCAAGATATGATCTGTGGCTGAGGCTCAGTGGTGCAGACAGTGTTTTTCCGTGGTGATGTTCTTTTGTGTCATCATCTACTGTCCTTACTGGCTGGCTAGCGCCTGACTTGCTGACTGGCTGGCTCAAGTGCTGGCTGGCTTCTTGACTGGCTGGTGACTGGCTGGATGCCTGATGGCTGGCTGACTGACTGGCTGCCTGGCTGGTTGACTGGCTGTCTGGCTGGTTGACTGACTAGCTGACTGACAGACAGGTTTGACAGGCTGACTAGCTGGTTGACTGGCTGGTGACTGGCTGACCGGCTGATAGAAGAGAGGAGTGCTTGAAGAATCTCAAATATAAAATATATTTTGATTTGTTTTAACAGTTTTGTGGTTACTACATGGTTCCAAGTGTGTTATTTCATAGTTTTGATGTATCACTATTATTCTACAATGTTGAAAATAGTAAAAATAATTGAAAACCCTTGAATGAGTAGGGTGTGCCAAACTTTTTGACTGGTACTGTATGTATATGTAGCAGAAAGCTGTAAAAACTAAAAGCTGTGTGTCTCGAAGAGGGTGGGAGAACTACAAGACCCTTTCTAGCCTCTCTTCTGCTCCTCTCTTTTTTTTCTCTCTCTCTCTCTCCTGTCTTCTGTCTCTCTTCTGCTCCTCTCTCTTTTCTCTCTCTCTCCTCTGTCTCTCTGTCTCTCTGTCTCTCTGTCTCTCTTCTGCTTCTCTCTCTTTTTCTCTCTCTCTCCTCTGTCTCCTGTCTCTCTGTCTCTCGTCTCTCTCTTCTGCTCTCTCTCTTTTTTCTCTCTCTCTCCTCTGTCTCTTCTGTCTCTCTGTCTCTCTGTCTCTCTGTCTCTCTTCTGCTCCTCTCTCTGTCTTCTCTGTCCCTCTTCTGCTCCTCTCTCCTCTCTCTCTCTCTTCTTGCTCCCCTCTCTTCTCTGTCTCCTCTCTGCTCCTCTCTGTCTCCCTTCAGCCTTCTCTTTTTTCTCTCTTCTCTCCTCTGTCTCTCTGTCTCCTCTGTCTCTCTCTGCTCCCCTCTCTTCTCTGTCTCCCTCTCTCCTCTCTCCTCTCTGTCCTCTCTCTGCTCCTCTGTCTCTCTCTGCTCCTCTCTCTTCTCTGTCTCTCTCGACGTCTATCCGTCTCTCTCCTTCTCTTTCCCTCTCTGTAATGCACACGCATAGCCAATGCACGTCCAAAACCAGGTACAGGTAACCATTGAACCCAATGCAAACCATTGAGGCATTTGAACCCTACGAAAAACACATCAAAATATATGCAAGCCACAAATCCCAGGCATTTGAGAAAGGAATCCATGCATATTACAATGTCACATTTCAAAAACTATTTTGTTTGGTTATTTTATTAAATATTATCTCTTGGATTGAACAAGCGACCCTTAGAGCCAGAGCTCACGGCTTACGCCATCCACCATCCCCGTCCACATCACCCTAACAAAACCCAAGCCTACCTGATGGTAATAGCGCTCCCTGTTGCCCCTAGTGGCCGGTTTGTGAAGTAATCTCCTGACGTCTTGCTTACCTGGACGGACGTGGAATTTTGCAGTGGATTTTGAGCGACCTGGCTGGTTGTACAGTGTTAGACTGTGATCTGTGTGTGTTATAAATGAAGGAAAATAGTTTCTTTCTGTGTTTATGAATTTGCAGAACATACAATTTTCATGAACCCATCTGATGAAACAACTAGTAATAATAAATAAATACTATGTGATCAGCGCACACACAGACGTACACAAACACACAGACACGCCCACAAACAAACACGCACACGCCCACGTACACACACACGCCCAAACATGCACCCACACAACACACACACACACACATACACCCACACACACACACGCCCACACACACACACACACACCACACACACACACACACACACACACACACACACACACACACACACACACACCACACACACACAGACACACAACACACACACACACACACACACACACACACACACACACACACACCACACAGTAATTGTGGATAACAATCCACTCTGTGGGTAGAGAGGGTAGAGGTGCTCTACTGCAGCTGCTGTAACTCCAGGATCCTATCATGACACCCCATATGTCTGATTCCATGTAGTACTGCTGGTTATCTGGGCAGACTAATGGAGCTCAATCAACGTATATGCCCCTGGCTAAAAGGACATGAGATGCCTTGGTACTGCAGGATAATTGCAGCCTATACATGGAGGGCACGCTGAGACTGTGGCTAATCCTGAGGCCCTCAAATGGTGTAGACCTGACCTGCCTGTCTGTCTGGGGTCTAGCTGTACCGGAGTTCTGGGGGCTGGCCCCTGGCCTGGCTGGCTGGCTGAGGCCTGGAATGCACCAGAGTCCTGGGGCTGGCCCTGGCCTGGCTGGCTGAGGCCTGGGCACCGGCGTCCTGGGGGCTGGCCCTGGCCTGGCTGGCTGGCTGAGGCCTGGATGCACCGGAGTCTGGGGCTGGCCCCTGGCCTGGCTGGCTGGCTGGGGCCTGGATTGCACCAGAGTCCTGGGGGCTGGCCCTGGCCTGGCTGCCTGGGGCCTGGATGCACACAGAGTCCTGGGGCTGGCCCTGGCCTGGCTGCCTGGGGCCTGGATGCACCAGAGTCCTGGGGGCTGGCCCTGGCCTGGCTGCCTGGGGCCTGGATGCACCAGAGTCCTGGGGGCTGGCCCTGGCTTGGGCCTAAGGATATTTAACCCTTACTTTACCAAGCAAGTTGGCTGAAAATAACTTATTTTTTCACAGCAATGACTTGCAGGTGGTTACTGCAACAGTGGATCCATAATGATGTTAGCTGATGGACTAAACAGAGTGAGGAGAGTGTGTGTGTGTGTGTGTGTGTGTGTGTTGTGTTGTGTGTGGTGTGTTGTGTGTGTGTGTGTGGTGTGTGTGTTGTGTGGTGTGGTGTGTGTGTGTGTGTGTTGTGTGTGGTGTGTGTGTGTGTGTTGTGTGTTGTGTGTGTGTGTGTGTGTGTGTGTGTGTGTGTGTGTGTGAAGGGCTCAAAACTGCGACCAAAACACTCGCATTTGTGACCCTTTGACTTGGCAGTGCGACACCAAATTCTTCATTGATTTTGGTTCACATTTTTACGGGTCAAGATTTATTTTAATGAACATTAGTCAAGGCTTTACCAAAAAACTTTCCCAGTTAAATCTTGACTGAAAAAGTAGGTCCTATGTGTCAGAATGATATGATGATTTGTATCAATTTTGTTTTGCAAACTTTGCCTCCGCGTGTACAAAAACAAACGCTAGCCAAACACAATGGTCTCTTTCTAGACACATAATAGAATCTATTCATCCCAGACCTCAAAAGTGGCCTCCTGATGTAGCTGATGCATTGTTGTGGACTTATAATATCCCATTTTCGGGGAGTTTTCTATAATGAAAAGTGCGATTTTTGAGAGTGAAAAAACGTAAAAAGAAGTCAACCGGGAAAATGGTATTTACCAAAAGATGAAACAGATTTTTTTATGGCCCTGCAACTGTGAAAATCACTAACAATAACACCCCTTTTTGAGATTGCGCAAAGGTTACATTTCCCCCCTCCAAACAATCAATGTAAATATGATATTGTCAAAAGAGGGGCTCTTCTATAACTTATCATCCCTTCTATAACTTGTCATCCCAGGGCCATGGCGTAGGGTCTCTTCTATAATTTGTCATCCCTTCTATAACTTATCATCCCAGGACCATGATGTAGGGAGTCTTCTATAACGTATCATCCCAGGACCATGGCGTAGGGGCTCTTCTATAACTTATCATCCCAGGACCATGACGTAGGGTCTCTGCTATAACTTATCATCCCAGGGCCATGACGTAGGGTCTCTTCTATAACTTATCATCCCAGGGCCATGACGTAGGGTCTCTTCTATAACTTATCATCCCAGGACCATGGCGTGGGGTCTCTTTTATAACTTATCATCCCAGGACCATGACGTAGAGGCTCTTCTATAACTTATCATCCCAGGACCATGATGTAGGGGCTCTTCTATAACTTATCATCCCAGGACCATGACGTGGGGTCTCTTTTATAACTTATCATCCCAGGACCATGGCGTAGGGCCTCTTCTATAACTTATCATCCCAGGAACATGGCGTAGGGTCTCTTCTATAACTTATCATCCCCCAGGGCCATGGCGTAGGGGCTCTTCTTTTTGTTTTGTCTCGCCATTTTTTGGACTTACATCTCTCTCTCATCCTCTCTCTCATCCCTCTCTATTTTAATATTATCTCTCATCCTCCTCTCTCATCCCTCTCACTCATCCCTCTCGCTCATCCATCTCTCTCTCATCCCTCTCTCCCATCCCTCTCTCCCTCATCTCTTTTATCTGTCCCTCTCTCATCTCTCTCCCTCATCTCTTTCATCCCTCTCTCTCATCTCTCTCTCTCTCTCATCTCTCTCTCTCATTCTCTCTCTATATTAATTCAACATGCTTTAATGACATGAATGACAAGGTCAATGTTGCCCGATACAAAATGATACAGATACAAATTATGAAAACAACGACAACAACAATACGAATAGTAGATTACTGTATTAATGCATAAAGAAAAAAACGATATCTAGAACAAATGAAAACAAATAAATATCCAATACATAAATGTAATAATGGTTAATGTTCAACAACACTGAACATGGACTGGTGGTTTTATTATATATTGTGTGTTGCTGATAATACTTGGAGGAAATAGTACATGATGTTTCCTCCCTTAACTTGTCAAGCTGTGCTACCAACTCTATCAGATATTTTCCCCAAAAGTATACAAAGTTTATTTTTTTTGATTGTTTCTGTAAATGTAGTGGTGATGAATAAGGAATCTGTAAAGCGTCTGGTGTGTACTGGTCGGTGCCAGGTTGGTTCCTCGGGGGAGCGAGGCAGCAGGCAGGGAGGTTGGTTCCTCTGGGGAGCGAGGCAGCAGGCAGGGAGGTTGGTTCCTCTGTGGGACGAGGCAGCAGGCAGGGAGGTTGGTTCCTCGGGGATCGAGGCAGCAGGCAGGGAGGTTGGTTCCTCTGGGGAGCGAGGCAGCAGGCAGGGAGGTTGGTTCCTGGGGAGCGAGGCAGCAGGCAGGGAGGTTGGTTCCTCTGGGAGCGAGGCAGCAGGCAGGGAGGTTGGTTCCTCTGGGGAGCGAGGCAGCAGGCAGGAGGTTGGTTCCTCTGGGAGCGAGGCAGCAGGCAGGGCACCTGGCGTCCCCCAGGTGAGAGGCACCATTCTCAGAGCCCTCTGTTGCACACATGTTTTCCGTCCTTTTTTCTGGTGAGATGAGTCAGGCGCAGGACAGCAGATATGAGTAATGAAAGCAATTTTACTAAAAACTATCACAATACACGTCGTATAAATACAAGGCCACAAAATACGGACCGCAATACAATAAACAATTACTCACAAACAAACATGGGGGAACAGAGGGTTAAATAATGAAACAAGTAATTGGGGAATTGAAACCAGGTGTGTAAGATAAAGACAAAACATATGGAAAATGAAAAGTGGATCGGCGATGGCTAGAAGGCCGGTGACGTCGACCGCCGAACGCCGCCCGAACAATTAGAGGGACCGAATCTCTAGTATATATATATATATATATATATATATTTTTTTTTTTAAAGCAAGTTATTGGAAAGTGTAGGTGTTCTTCATTCTCTTTCTCTTTTTTTCTTCTCTCCTCTTCATCTATTTATTTATTATTTATTATAGGACTTGTTTTTACCACTTATCTCCCTGTCTCCCCCTCTCTCTCTCTCTCTTTCTCTCTCTCTCTCCGCCTCTCGATCTCTCTCTTTTCTCTCCACGACCTCATATTTACAGTCGAGGCATCAAATCAAATCAAATGTTATTTGTCACATGTGCTGAACACAATGGGTGTAATCGTTCCCTTGAAATGCTTGCTTACGGAAATAGACCTGTTCACAGTGACATGATTCATCATGAGGAAATAGACCTGTTCACAGGGACATGATTCATCATGAGGAAATAGACCTGTTCACAGTGACATGATTCATCATGAGGAAATAGACCTGTTCACCATTGACATGATTCATCATGAGGAAATAGACCTGTTCACAGTGACATGATTCATCATGAGGAAATAGACCTGTTCACAGTGACATGATTCATCATGAGGAAATAGACCTGTTCACATTGACATGATTCATCATGAGGAAATAGACCTGTTCACAGTGACATGATTCATCATGAGGAAATAGACCTGTTCACAGCGACATGATTCATCATGAGGAAATAGACCTGTTCACAGTGACATGATTATCATTGAGGAAATAGCCTGTTCACAGCGACATGATTCATCATGAGGAAATAGACCTGTTCACAGGGACATGATTCATCATGAGGAAATAGACCTGTTCACAGTGACATGATTCATCATGAGGAAATAGACCTGTTCACAGGGACATGATTCATCATGAGGAAATAGACCTGTTCACAGGGACATGATTCATCATGAGGAAATAGACCTGTTCACAGGACATGATTCATCATGAGGGAAATAGACCTGTTCACAGGGACATGATTCATCATGAGGAAATAGACCTGTTCACGGGACATGATTCATCATGAGGAAATAGACCTGTTCACAGGACATGATTCATCATGAGGAATAGACCTGTTCACAGGGACATGATTCATCATGAGGAAATAGACCTGTTCACAGGACATGATTCATCATGAGGAAATAGACCTGTTCACAGGGACATGATTCTCATGAGGAAATAGACCTGTTCACAGTGACATGATTCATCATGAGGAAATAGACCTGTTCACAGTGACATGATTCATCATGAGGAAATAGACCTGTTCACAGTGACATGATTCATCATGAGGAAATAGACCTGTTTCCCAGTGACATGATTCATCATGAGGAAATAGACCTGTTCACAGGGACATGATTCATCATGAGGAAATAGACCGTTCACAGTGACATGATTCATCATGAGGAAATAGACCTGTTCACAGGGACATGATTCATCATGAGGTAACAGACATGTTCACAGGGACATGAATCATCATGAGGAAATAGACCTGTTCACAGGGACATGATTCATCATGAGGAAATAGACCTGTTCACAGTGACATGATTCATCATGAGGAAATAGAATTGTACCCAGTGGGCAAACATCTTTGAAATGAACATGTAATTTCAAAAGTTCATTAAACATTTTTGTTTTAAATAACCTTTCCGATATTTGATGGTTTCTGAGTATATATATTATATTATATTATACTCTTCTTCTTCTTCTTTTCTATGCTCAGTATGCCAAACATTAAGAACACCCTCCTAATATTGAGTCCCCCCCACCCCCTTTGCCCTCAGAACAGCCTCAATTCGTCGGGGCATGGATTCTACAAGGTGTCAAAAGTGTTCCATGTTGATTTCAATGCTTCCCACTGCTGTGTGAAGTTGGCTGGATGTCCTTTGGGTGGTGGACCATTCTTGATACACACGGGAAACTGTTTAAAAACATTTTTTAAGAGCTTCAAAAAACAGCAGTGTTGCAGTTCTTGACACAAACCAGTGCTCCTGGCACCTACTACCATTACTACTAGTATATACTCATTACTACTATATACTATACCATACTACTACCATACTACTACAATACTACTACCATACTACTGCTACCATACTACTTCCATACTACTTCCATACTACTACCATACTACTACCATGCTACTACCATGCTACTACCATGCTACTACCATACTACTACCATTACTACACCATACTACTACCATACTACTACCATACTACTACCATGCTACTACCATACTACTGTCATACTACTACCATACTATACCATGCTACTACGCATACTAGCTGCCATAACTTACTACTAATACTACTACCATACTACTACCCATACTAATACCATGCTACTACCATTCGCTACTACTAATACTAACTACCATACTACTACCATACTACTCTACCATACTGACTACATACTACTACCTATACTACTACCATAACCACTACCATACTACTACCAGCTACTACCATACTATGCCATGACTACTACCACTAACTACACATACTACTACCATGCCACTACCATACTACTACCATACTACTACCATACTACTACCATTGCTACTACCAAAATACTACCATGCTCACTACATACACTACCATACTACTACCATACGTACCACCATATTACGCCAACTACTACAAAATACTACTACCATACTAATACCATACTATACCATGACTTACTACCATCTACGTACACATACTATACTACCTATACTACTACCATACTACTACCATACTACTACCATGCCACTACCATACTACTACCATACCATACTACTACCATACTACTCACCATACACTACTACGCCATCACTACTACCATACTACTACCATGACCACTACCATGCTACTACTATACCATACTACTACCATACTAACTACCATACCACTACCATACGTACTACCATGCTACCCATACTACTGCCATACTACTACCATACTACTACCATACTATATACCATGCACTACTACCATGCTACTACCATGCTAACTACCATACTACTACATACTACTACCATACCACTACATATACCATACTACTACCAGCTACCCATACTACTGCCATACATACTACCACATACTACTACCACTACTACTACATGCCCTACGTACTACCATTTACCTACTACCATTACTACTACCATACTAACTACCATACTACAACCATACTACTCCATACTACTACACTATACCAGCTACTACTATACCCATACTACCATACTACTACCATCTACCTACCATACTACTACCATACTACTACCATACTACTACCATACTACTATACACTATACTACTACATGCTACTACCTACTACTTTACCATACTACTACTGCTATACCAGACTACTAAACCATACCTGAACTACCATACTACTACCATACATACTACCACCTACTACTCTACCATACTACTTACTATTAAAAAACACTACTACACTACTACCATAACTACTACCATACTACTTACCAACTACTTACCATACTACTGCCATACTACTACCATACTACTACCATACTACTACCATACTACTACCATGCTACTACTACCATACTACTACCACACTACTACCATACGACTACTACCATACTACTACCATACTACTACCACCATACTACTACTACCCTACTACTACTACCATACTACTACCATACTACTACTACCATACTACTACTACCATACTACTACTACCATACTACTACCATACATACCCCGTTCAAAGGCAATTCAATATTTCTTCTTGCACATTCACCCTCTGAATGACACACATACACAATCCATCTCAATTGTCTCAAGGCTTAAAAATCCTTCTTTAACCCGTCTCCTCCCCTTCATCTACACTGATTGAGGTGGATGTAACAAGTGACATCAATAAGGGATCATAACGTTCACCTGGATTCACCTGGCCAGTCGATGTCAGGGTTCCCCAGCTGGCAGACCATGGGCCAAATCTGTCACTCCAGCAATATATATATAAAAAGAATCCCCCCCAAATGAATTATGAATATATTTTTTTCATTTAAAAAAAATAGGCTATGGTGACTGCCTAAATAATGCAAAAGTTAAATTTGAACTTCATTCATGAGGAGAGAGAATGCAGGACAAGGGCAACTAATGAAGCAGGCAGCGGACCATTTTGTGGTGCTGAAACGTACAGCTGCAACTGCAGCGCAAGCAATAGGAGGTGAACAGCACCCGGTGCTGAAAATAGAGGTCACTTCTTATGTAAGTGTTGCACAGCAACAGATTGAGAAAACCTACACCAGTCGAGTAATTCATTTCAACAATAATCTTCATTTTAAATTTGACTTTACAAACAACGAGGGCTTAATTGAAGTATATTTCTTCCCGAGTTTAGTCCTATATAAAATAATTGGCAGAGGTAGGCTATGAGGCTTAGCGGCATCTTTCACAACAACAACAACAACAACAACAACAACAACAACAACAACACCAACAACACAACAACAACAACAACACAACAACAACAACAACAACACAACAACAACACAACAACAACAACAACAACACAACAACAACACCAACACAACAACAACACCAACAACAACACACCAACAACACAACAACAACAAATGGCCTAATAGAAGTGGGATTATTTTTATTAGGCCTACTTACAATTGCAACAGACGTCTGTGTCTGAATGTCTATCGGGATAGCCTGCTCCTGTAATGACCGAACAAACAGAAAATACTGTCAGCATGAGACCTAAATATCCCTGGATAAGCACTCACAATAAAAAAACGTCATATAGGCCAATAAGTTACTACTTACTCAATGCGAAAAGTTGCATTTTCCCTCGGACACAATTGACTTACTGTATGTAAAAGCCGGTTCCTGTCGTCAGTCTATATTGCGTTCATGGAGGAAAATGAGGACTCGTAGGTGTAAGTCGATCCAAACATTGTTAGCACATAMAATGCACGTTTCTTTATAGTGCTGTATTCCTCTGACCATGCCAACCAACACGCATACAAAGATTCGTGGCTTCGTACACCCTGTATTGCTTGCTGTTTGGGTTTAGCTGCGTTTCTGTACAGCACTTGACTATATCAGCTGATGTACCGAGGGCCTTCTATAATTTAATTTAGATGGTGATGTTTGGAATTTCAACAGCTCAGTTTTGATTGCGTGCCTCAATCCAGGAAGGCATCGGTTTTCTCTAGCAAGCTGGAGGCAAGCACTATCTCCGCCATAATTGCGAACGTGTGAGCGAGTGATCACGTCAACAAACGCGACATAATATCCCGATGGTCATGCTGGTAGTATGGTGTGAGAATCTATGTTCCCACAATGCGTGCTTGGATGAGAATCGTCCATTCACTTGCTGTGACCAATGCTGGCGGCCTGGGATCCTCTATCTGTCCTTTCTTCCGTGTGCTTGAGCGGTGCAGTTAGGCCTTCAAGTGATAAATCCAAACTGAACAAGGTTCCTAGTAAAGGCCGTGTTTCTGTTCCACCGTATCCCACATACTGTTTTCCCTCCTTCCTTGTAACTGCAGTATTGTAGACCCGTTTTAAGTGACAAGAATTGTTTTAACGCTGTTAAAATGTTGTTCTGGCTCAGGCTTGTTCTGGGGCTGAACAGCCTTCTTTCAAAAGTCT
>NW_019943913.1:91300-96947 GCF_002910315.2 Salvelinus sp. IW2-2015
CGCACTCCTGAGCGAATCCGTGAATTATGGGGCTCGATTTCTCCACCGGCACAGAACAAAACCAGAACGAGGACTGGCCAACCCTGATAGCTGGTTCCTCTCTAGTTCTTACTAGGTTGTGGCACTTTTAGGGGAGTTTTCTAGCCACCGTGCTTCTACACCTGATTGCTTGCTGTTTGGTTTTAGCTGGTTTCTGTACAGCACTTGACTGTTATCAGCTGATGATACGAGAGGCTTCTATCAAATTTACATCTTGCATGGTGATGTTTGGAATTTCAACAGCTCAGTTTTGATTGCGTGCCTCAATCCA
This sequence comes from Salvelinus sp. IW2-2015, assembly GCF_002910315.2. Taxonomy (NCBI): domain Eukaryota; kingdom Metazoa; phylum Chordata; class Actinopteri; order Salmoniformes; family Salmonidae; genus Salvelinus; species Salvelinus sp. IW2-2015. The sequence continues at coordinate 91,611 of NW_019943913.1, forward strand.
AGCAGAGGCATCGTTTTTCTGAGCTCAAAGAGTGAGAATTCCCTACCTGAGCGAACTGTGCAGGAGATCACTCAAAACGCGAATATAAATCCTGTGCAATGCTTTAGTATGTCGAGAATTGTCCACGGCTCGCTTGATGGAAATCTTCCATCACTTCTGTGACAATGCTGCGGCCTATCAGGTCCTCTATCTGATCCTTTTTTGTCAGTTTGCTGGACGGTGGCAGTAGCGTTCGAAGTATTGTATAAATCCAAACATGATACTAACTCAGTTCCTAGTAAAAGGGTGCCTAAAGTTTTGCGTTCCATCACGTTATTCGCACAACTGGGAAGATCCATGCCTAAATACACAATGACGTCTGTAATGGAATTATATGCAAAGAGTGACATTTTCATTGCAAATAAGACACATTGGCATTGGGAGAAGATGGGAAGATGAACGCATATCTCTGTGTATTCTTCCCTGAAACTTCGATTTTMATTATCCACCTTCCTTTTGATACTTTTTGAGGGCGACATTTTCTCTTTCTCTCTGCTATCAACCTAATTGTTCTGAACGAATGCTAATTCYGAACGAAAAACAAAAATGATTTTATGAGCGTAATCAGATCGAAATGATTATGTTATTGTCACTGAATTCATTATGTACTARTCAGATCTGTTAAAAATGTTTTTAAATTTGCAGTGTAGGACAATTAATTGTGCTAATGTTATATACTAATTATGTTCTAGCRCCAATTATTAGCTCAGAAAAGATTTGGCCCGATGCCAAACCTCAATGACGAACCCTGGTCTATGTCATGGTGTCACGACTTCCGCCGAGGTCGGTTCCTCTCCTTGTTCGGGCGGCGTTCGGCGGTCGACTTCACCGGTCTTTCTAGCCATCACCGATCCACCTTTAATATTCCATTTGTTTTGTCTTGTTTTCCCACACACCTGGTTTACATTCCCTCATTACTTGTTGTGTATTTAACCCTCATGTTCCCCCATGTCTTTGTGTGAGATTGTTTGTTGTAAGTGCTTGTGCACTTCTGACTGGTTTTGCAACAGGTTATTTTACCCGTATTTTGTTGTTCTGGGTACAGCTTGTTTTTGCATTATTAGAGTGCTCCAGTTGTTACCCATTTCTGCTGTCCTACGCGGGACTTCCCTGCAGCCAGTTACGCACCGCTTACAGAATCTCACACCTGTATATAGAGTCAGCAGGAGCACTTCGAGGATTTCACCCGCCGCTTCCGGGTAGTCTTTGACCACCCGCCCGAGGGTAGAGCGACGGGTGAACGTCTCTTCCATCTGAGGCAGGAGACGAGGAGCGCCCAGGAGTTCGCAATGGACTTTCGGACCCTGGCCGCCGGCGCGGGATGGAACGACAGGGCCCTGATCAACCACTATCGCTGCAGTTTCCGCGAGGACCTGTCCATTTCGGCTGGATAACCTGCTGGCTACCCGCGGACGTCCACAGCGGGGTCTGTCGGTTCCATCCCCCAGCATCACCGCTCCGGTACCCATGGAGCTGGGAGGTGCTGCGCTCGTGGAGACGGGAGGAGTTTCCGTCTCGTGCACCATCTGTGGCCGCAGATTGTGCGATATATCTCCTGGTAGACGCCGCACTTCCCAGGAGTCATGTGTATCCCCTATCACAGGCAGAGACGGTGGCTATGGAAACATATGTCTCCAAATCCCTGCGTCAGGGATTCATTCGGTCCTCTACTTCACCCGCCTCCACGAGTTTATTTTTTGTGAAGAAAAAGGAGGGAAGTCTGCGCACGTGTATTGACTATCGAGGGCTAGACCAGATCACTGTGAGGTACAGTTACCCGCTACCACTCATAGCCACAGCGATTGAGTCAATGCATGGGGCGCGCTTCTTCACCAAACTAGATCTTAGGAGCACTTACAACCTGGTGCTTATCCGGGAGAGAGACGAGTGGAAGACGGCATTCAGTACTACCGTCAGCGTACTTGTCATGCCGTATGGGTTGATAAATTTTTTTCATTTATTTTAATTTCACTTTATTTTAAAACAGGTAGGCAAGTTGGAACAGTTTTCATTTACATTGCGACCTGGCAAGATAAGCAAGCAGTTCGACATCATACAACAACACAGAGTTACACATGGAGTAAAACAAACATACAGGTCATAATCCAGTAGAAATAACTCTATATAAATGTGAGCAAATGAGGTGAGATCAGGGAGGTAAGGCCAAAAAAGGCCATGGGTGGCGAGTACTACAATATAGCAGATAAACACTGGCATGGTAGATTTGGGTGGAAGAATGTGCAGGTAGACTATATAACTAATGGGCGTCAAGGAGCAAAATACATAAATAAATACGTAGGGGAGAGGTAGTTGTTTGGGATAAATTATAGATGGGCTAGTACAGGTTGCAGTAATATGTGAGCTGCTCTGACAGCTGGTGTTATAAGCTCGTGAGGGAGATAAGTGGTTTCAGTTTCAGAGATTTTTGTAGTTCGTTCCAGTCATTGGCAGCAGAGAATGGAAGGAGAGGCGGCCAAAGGAAGAATTTGGGTGCTGCTATGGTGACCAGCCGAGCTGAGATAGGGGGACTTTACTAGCAGGGTCTTGTAGATGACCTGGAGCCGTGGGGTTTGGGACAAGTATGAACGCGAGGGCAGCCAACAAGAGCGTACAGGTCGCGTGGCGTGGTTAAGTATATGGGGCTTTTGTGACAAACGGTATGGCATGTGATCGACTGCAATCAATTTTTTGAGTCGGGTATTGGAGGCTATTTTGTAAATGACATTCGACGAAGTCGAGATCGGTAGGATGGTCAGTTTACGAGGGTCTGTTTGGCAGCATGAGTGAATGGATGCCTTGTTGCGAAATAGCGAAGCCATTTCTAGATTTAACTTTGGCTTTAGAGATGTTTTTGATGTAGTCCTGGAATGGCGAGCTTTTTACAGTCTAACCAGACACCTAGGTATTTGTTTTTAGTTTACACATATTCTAAGTCAGAACGTCAGAGTAGTGATGCTGGCCGGCGGGAGGTGGCAGGCAGCGATCGGTTGAAGAGGCAGCTTTTAGTTTTTCTTGTATTCTAAGAGCAGTTGGAGGCCACGGAAGGATAGTTTGTATTGGCATTGAAAGCTGGGCGTCTGGAGGGTTGTTAAACAGTGTCCAAAAGAAGGGCTAGAAGTATACAGAAGTGTCGTTGCGTAGAGGTGGGATCAGAGACTCACCTTCAGTCAAGAGCGACATCTATTGATGTATTAAGGAAGAGAGTCGGCCCAAGATTTAACCTGTGGCACCCCCCTAGAGCTGCAAAGGCCTGGACAACCAGGCCCTCCGATTTTGACACACGAACTCTATAAAGAAGTAGTTGGTAAAATGCAGGCGAGGCAATCATTGAGAAACCAAGGCTATCGAGTCTGGCCGATGCAGGATGGTGGTGATTGACAGAGTCGAAGCTTTGGCCAGGTCAATGAATACGGTCCACAGGTATTGTTTTCTTATCGATGGGCGGTTAAGGATATCGTTTAGGGACTTGAGCGTGGCTGAGTGCCCATGACCAGCTCTGAATCACCCGATTGCACAGCGGCGAAGGTGGCGGTGGGATTCAAAATGTCGGTAATCTGTTTGTTGACTTGACTTCCGAAGACCTCTAGAAGGCAGGGTAGGATAGATATAGGTCCTGTTAGCAGTTGGGTCAGAGTGTCCCCTGTGAAGAGGGGGATGACCGAAGTCTGCTTCCATCTTTGGGAAATCTCAGACGACCAGACAGAGAGGTTGTACAGTTAAGTTTAGGGGTTGGCCACAATTTCCGGCAACATCATTTTAGAAGAAAGGGTCAGATTGTCTAGCCCGGCTGCTTTGTAAGGGGTCCAGATTTTGCAGCTCTTTTAGAACATCAGCTGACTGGATTTGGGAGAAGGAGAAATGGGGAAGGCTTGGGCGAGTTGCTGTGGGGAGTGCAGTGCTGTTGACCGGGGTAGGGGTAGCCAGGTGGAAAGCATGGCCAGCCGTAGAAAAATGCTTTTTTAAATTCTCAAATATAGTGGATTTATCGGTGGTGACAGAGTTTCCTATCCTCAGTGCAGTGGGCAGCTGGGAGGAGGTGTTCTTATCCTCCATGGACTTTACAGTGTCCCAGAACATTTTTGAGTTTGTGTTGCAGGAAGCAAATTTCTGCTTGAAGAAGCTAGCCTTGGCTTTTCTAACTGCCTGTGTATATTGGTTTCTAACTTCCCTGAAAAGTTGCATATCACGGGGGCTGTTCGATTCTAATGCAGAACGCCATAGGATGTTTTTGTGTTGGTTAAGGGCAGTCAGGTCTGGAGAGAACCAAGGGCTATATCTGTTCCTGAATGCTCCATCAGTCTTCCAAGCCTTTGTAGACAAGATTTTCAGGGACCTGCACGGGCAGGGTGTAGTGGTGTATATTGATGACATTCTGATATACTCCGCTGCACGCGCCGAGCATGTGTTCCTGGTGCGCTGGGTGCTTGGTCGACTGTTGGAGCATGACCTGTACGTCAAGGCTGAGAAATGCCTGTTCTTCCAGCAGTCCGTCTCCTTCCTAGGGGTACCGCATTTCCACATCAGGGGTGGAGATGGAGAGTTTCAGCCGTGCGTAATTGGCTGACTCCCACCACGGTAAAGGCGGTGCAGCGGTTTCTAGGGTTTGCCAATTACTACCAGATGTTTCTCCGGGGTTTTTGTCAGGTAGCGGCTCCCATTACCTCGATGATGATGGGGGGCCCGGTACATTTGCATTGGACGGCTGAGGCGGACAGGGCTTTTGGTCACCTGAGGTCTCTGTTTACCTCAACTCCCGTGCTGGCCCATCCGGATCCCTCTTAGGTGTTCATAGTGGAGGTGGACGCGTCCGAGGCTGGGATAGGAGCCGTGCTCTCTCAGCGCTCGGGTACGCCACCGAAGCTCTGCCCCTGTGCCTTCTTCTTGAAGAAGCTCAGCCCGGCGGAGCGAAACTATGATGTGGGGGACCGGGAGCTGTTGGCTGTCGTCAAGGCTTTGAAGGCGTGGAGACATTGGCTTGAGGGGGCTAAACACCCTTTTCTCATCTGGACTAACCACCGCAATCTGGAGTACATCCGGGCAGTGAGGAGACTGAACCCTCGCCAGGCAAGGTGGGCCATGTTTTTCACCCGTTTTGTTTTCACCCTTTCTTACAGACCAGGTTCCCAGAACGTGAAGGCAGACGCACTGTCCCGGCTGTATGACACAGAGGAGCGGCCCATGGATCCTAACCACATACTCCCGGCCTCCTGCCTGGTGGCGCCGGTAGTGTGGGAGCTGGACGCGGACATTGAGCAGGCGTTACGTGCAGAGCCCGCTCCCCTCCAGTGTCCCGCTGGG
>NW_019943913.1:96972-105056 GCF_002910315.2 Salvelinus sp. IW2-2015
CACTACATACACACTACATGCATAATTACAATTATATACACACTATACAACACTATACATAACAACTATAGATACACACTATATACACAAGTATATATGGGGCAGCAGGTAGCCTAGTGGTTAGAGTGTAGTGTGGCACCAGGTAGCCCTAGTGGTTAGAGTGTAAGTGGTGAGCAGTAGCCTATGTGGTTAGAGTGTAGTGGTGGCAGGTAACCTAGTGGTTAGAGTGTAGGGGTGGCCCCAAGGGGGTTTTTTTTTTAAGCCCCCCTAGTGGTTAGAGCGTTTGCGACTAGTAACTGAAGGTTGCAAAGATCTGTTGTCCTACCCTGAACAAGGAACAGTTAACCAACTTTCCTAGACCGTCATTGTAAATAAAGAATTTGTTTCTAACTGACTTACCCTAGTTAAATAAAGTTAAATAAATGAATAACACCTATATATACACACCCAGCTACATACACACTAAAAGTTAACTAAGACGAATAACTACCGTCCCATAGGTCGAGAGGCTAGTGAAAGAACAACACCACCTCCATCCACACACACGCGACCTCTCACCAATTCAACTACCTCCTAAACAGATCCACTGACGCAATCGCCCATTTACTGCACACTGCCTTACCCCAACGGACAAAGAAATGCATATGTGAGGATAGAGTTCATCCGACTACAGCTCGGCCTTCAATACCTTGGCCACCCGGACTCACAGCCCTGGACTGAACTCCTCCCTATTGCACCGGATCCGGACTTCCTGAAGGCCAACCCCCAAGGGTGAAGTAAGCAACATCAATTCCTCACACTGATTCTCAAGCAACGGGGCCCTACAATGATGGCCAGTCTCCTCCTTACTCTGTGTATACCTACAAACGCGTAGCCTCACACAGTTCCAACTTCCACCATAAATTTGCTGACGACACGACAGTTAGTATGGCCTTAATTTACCCAACAACAATGAGTGCCTTACAGCGGAGGAGGTTAGGCACTCTGACGTGTGGTGCAGGTAAAACAACCTCCCTAACATCAGCAAAACACAAAGAGCTGATTGAGGACTTTCAGGAGAACTAGGATGCACGCCCCCATCCTAAACACACGAGGTCTCCCCGTCAATGAGTTGAGATGTCAAACCACACAGACCCTGTGGTAAGAAGGCCCGACAGCGACTCTTCAACCTCAGGATGCTGAAGAACTTCCGCCGTCCCGAGGGCAAGTGTTTACAGAAGCACCATTGTAGAGCATGCATGTCAGGCGCCTGCACACGCCTCTACGGTAACCTCCAACACCGAGGTATGCAAAGTGCTACAGAATGGTACGCTCAGCCGAAAGCACATTGGTCCACAACTGCAAATGCCCTCGCAGGACACCTACAACACCAGTGTCTCAGAAGGCAAGAAATTATCAGAATCAGCAACCCGAGCGTGGCGCTGTTTCCCCACTTCCATCATTCAGACGCAGGCAGTATAGAAAGCAATAAGCAACAACTTGAAAATGTTGCCCCCTGTACCCACCTCTTCTGCTCCCCCGTACCCATCTGCTCCCTGTATCACTCTTACTCCCCTGTACCCTTCTGCTCCCAATGTACCCCCTGCCCCCCTGTTAACCCTCCTCTCTCCCTGTACCTTCTGCTTCCCTGTACCCTGCCTACTCCCCTTTGTATCACACAATACTGCTCCCCTGTAACTTCTGCTCCCCCTGTACCCTCCTTCTCCCCCTGTTCCTCCACATCCTTTTCCCTTCCCCCAAGTACCTCCTTCCTCCCCGCTGTAACCCTCTACTCCCCCCTGTTACCCCCTGCTCCCCCTGTACACCCCTGCTACCCCTGTACCCTCCTGCCTCCCAGACTTCCCTGCACACGTCAGACTTCCTGCCCCCCAGACTTCCTGCCCACCCAGACTTCCTGCCCACCCAGACTTCTGCCCCCTCCCCAGACTTTCTGCCCCTCAGACTGGGTTCCGGTGGAGGCGTGCTGGACCTTCAATGCTGCGGGAGTTCAACGTCTCCGTCCGATTGGCCCTACCCCCCAGCACTTCTGTCCACTCTCATACTTCTGCCCACCCAGCACTTCCTGCCTCTCCAGACTTCCTGGCCACCCAGACTTCTGCCTCCAGACTTCCCTGCACTCCAGACAACTGCCCCCCCCCCAGACTTTCTGCCCTCAGCCCGCCCAGAGCTGGGTTCTGGTGGAGGACGTGCTTGATGGGAAAACCCTTCAATGCCTGCGGGAGTTCCAACGTCTGCCGTCCGGATTGCCCTATACCCCCAGACTTCCTACCCCCCCAGATTTCCTGTCCAATATACTTCCCTACCACCCAGACTTCCTGCCCCCAAGACTTCCTGCCCTCCAGACTTCCTGCCCACCCAGACTTCTTGCCCTCGCAGACTTCCTTCGCCCCCCAGACTTCTGCCCCCCAGATTGCCTGCCCCCTTCCCCCCAGACTTTCTGCCCCAGATCTGGGTCCGGTGGAGGACGTGCTGGAACCCTCAATGCTGCGGGAGTTCCAAGCGTCTCCGTCGGATTTTGCCCTACCCCCCAGACTTCCTGCCCCCCAGACCTCTGTCCACCTCATACTTCTGCCCCACCCAGACTTTCCTGCCGCACCCCAGACTTCTTGCCTCCAGACTTCCTGCCCCCCCCAGACTTCGCCCTCAGACCTTCCTGCCCACCAGACTTCTTGCTCCTCCAGAAAAACATCTGCCCCCCCAGACAACCTGCCCTCCCCAAATGACCCAGACTTTCTGACCCCCAGACTGGGTTCCGGTGGAGAACGTGCTGGGACAGTTCAATGGCTGCGGGAGTTTCCATACGTCTCCGTCCGGATTTGCCTACCCCCCAGACTTCCTGCCCCCCAGATTCCTGTCCACTCATATTCCTGCCACATCCAGACTTCCTGCCCCAGACTTCTGCCCCCAGACTTCCTGCCCACCAGACTTTTCCTGCCCCCGCCCCCAGACTTCCTGCCCCCCAGACGTGCTGCCCCCCCAGGAAGACTCATGCCCCCCAGACTTCTGCTCCCCCAGACTTCTGCCCACCCCAGACATTACACACACACCTTTACACTCATCGTATGCTTGCTGCTAACTCTGTTTCTTTTATTTGACTCTTATTATTATATCCTATGCCCTAGTCACTTGACCTGATGTAATACTGTATCTACATCAATACCTCGTTAGGCCGCCTGGATTTGGATCTGGTCCCGGTCGCCAATGTAACCACAAAACATTAGAACACCTAGCCTTTCCATATGTAAGTCGGTGCGTAAGTGGCTGCCGGGAAGTCAGGCGGCAGGAGAGCAGAAATGGGTAACAACTGGAGCACTTAATAATACAAAAAAAGCTGTACCCAGAACAACAAAATACGGGTAAAATAACCCGTCGGCAAAAACCAGTCAGGAATGCACATTAAGGACTTACACCAAATCATCTCACAGCAAAGACATGGGGGAACAGAGGGTTAAAATAGCACGACAAATAATGAGGGAAATGTAAGCCAGGTGTGGGGGAAAACAAGACAAACACTGGAAAATTAAAAGGTGGATCGTTGTATGGCTCGAAGACCGTGACGTCGACTCGCAGAGCGCCGGCCCGAACAGGAGGGAACCGACTCGGCGGAAGTCGTGACACCATGACATCGACAGGGTTTCGTCACTTGAGGTTTGGCATCGGGCAAATCTTTCTGAGCTAATAATTGGCGCCTAAGATACATAATTAGTATAATAACATTAGCCAATTAATTGTCCTACACTACAAATTTGAAAAACATTTTTAACAGATCTGATTAGTAATAATGAATTCAGGTGACAATAACATAATCATTTCGATCTGATTACGCTCATCATATCATTTTTTGTTTTTCGCTTCAAGAATTAGCATCGGTTCAGCAACATTAGGTTGATAGGCAGAGAGAAAGAGAAAGTCGCCCTCAAAAAGTAAATAAAAGGAAAGCGGTGGATAATTAAAATCGAAGTTTCAGGGAAGAAAAGACAGAGATATGCATTCTCCCAATGGCAATGGTGTCTTATTTTGGCAATGAAAATGTCACTCTTTGCAGTATAATTCCATTACAGACGTCATTGGTGTATTTAGGCATGGATCTTTTGAAAGAGGCTTTTCACGCCCCAGACAGATTCTGACTGCAGAAACACATTTAGCGTTAAACATATTCTTGTCACTTAAACGGGTTAAATCTGCAGTACAAGGAAGAGGGAAAACAGTTGTTGGATACGGTGGACAATACTTAAGGCCTTTACTAGGAACTGAGTTGTTCAGTTTTGGATTTATCATCTTGAAGAGGCTACTGCACACGTCAGCACACTGAAGCAAGGACAGATAGAGGGACCAGGCTCGCAGCATTGTCACAGAAGTGATGGACGATTTCATCAAGCAGCTGTGGGACAAATTCTCAATCCACTACTACAAGCATGACCAGGGATATTATTGGCGTTTTGTACTGTGATCCCTCTCACAGTTCGCTTAGGTGGAGAATCTCCTCCCTTGGCTAAGAAAACGATGCCTCGCTGGAATGAGGAACGACAACTCAAAACTGAGCTTGTTTGAATTCCAAACATCAATCAAATGTATTTATAAAGCCTTCTTAACATCAGCTGTATAAAATCAAAAAGTGCTGTAAATAAACAGAAACCACCTAAAACCCCAAACAGCAAGCATACAGGTGTAGAAGCACTGGTGACTAGGAAAAACTCCTAGAAAGGCCAAACCTAGGAAGAACGCTAGAGAGGCAACCACGGCTATGAGGGGGTGGCAAGTCCTCTTCTGGCTGCGCCGGGTGGAGACATCAGAGCCAAATAACAGATTCGCTCAGGAGTGCAGAATCTTTGTTGCGTGTTGGTTGGCATGGTCAGAGGAATTACAAGCACTATAAAGAACGTGCATTGTATGTGCTAAACAATGTAGGGGGGGGTGGGGTGGATCGACTTAACCTACGAGTCTCATTTTCTCCATGAAACGCAATATAGACTGAACGACAAGGAACCGCTTTTACATACAGTAAGTTCAATTGTGTCCGAGGGAAAATGCAACTTTTCGCATCTGAGTTAAGTAGTTAACTTAATTGGCCTATATGACGTTTTTTATTTGTGAGTGGCTTAATCCAGGATTAATTTAGGTCTCATGCTGACAGTAATTTTCTGTTTGTTCGGTTCCCATATACAGGGCAAGGTCTATCCGATAGACATTAGACACGAGACGTCGTGTTGCAACTTGTAAGTAGGGCCTAATAAAATAACCACTTCTATTAGGCCATTTGTTGTTGTTGTTGTGTTTGTTTCGTTGTGTTGTGTTGTTATCGTGTTGTTGTGCTGTATGTTTGTTGTTTGTGTTGTTGGTGTGTTGTTGTATAGTGTTTGTTGTGTTTGTTGTTGTGTTTGTTGTGTTGTTGGTGTTGTTTGTTGTGTGTTTGTTTTGGTGTTGTTGGTTTCGGTTGTTTGGGTTGGTGTTTGTTAGTGTATATATAGTGTTTATGTGTAGTGTGTATATAGTGTGTGTATATATAGGAAGAGTATATATAGTATTGTGAGTGCTGTCGTGCCCTCATCACAACTGTGCAGGTGTGAGTGGACCATGTTAAGTCCTTAGTGATGTGGACACCAAGGACGTTGAAGCTCTCGACCCGCTACAGCCTCGTTGATGTAGAGGTTGGGGGTGCTCTCCTCTCTTTCTCCTGTAGTCTACAATCAACTCCTTGGTCTTACTGATGTTGAGGTGAGAGGTTGTTGTCCCGGGCAACACACTGTAAAGTTCTGACTTCCTCCCTGTGGGCTGTCTCATCGTCGCCGTTGGTGATCATGGCCTACTACCGTCGTGTCGTCTGCAAACTTGTTGCTGATGGTGTTGGAGTCGTTCGTGACCACGCGGTCATGAGTGAACAGGAAGTACAGGAGGGGACTATGAACAGAGCTCTCACGTCGTTATTTCCCCTCTTGTCCAAGGTGGGAGAGGGCAGTGTGAAGTAGAATTGAGRTTGTGTCATATTGTGTATCAGTTGGGGCWGTATGTGAATTGGACTGGGTCCAGGGTGTCTGGGATGATGGCGGTGTTGATGTGTGTCAYGACCAGCCTTTCAAAGCACTTCATAATTACAGATGTGAGTTCTACAGGGCGGTAGTCATTTAGACAAGTTACCTWGGAGTTCTTGGGAACAGGRACAATGGTGGCCAGCTTTAGAACRTTTCTGTGAAGACACCTGCCAGCTGTTCTGTGCATGCTGTCTTGTTTGTCCATCAGGGGCCTGGTTTGATATTCAAACGGAGGCGGTGTCCTTTCCACACAGAGAGGATGAGAGTAAGAGAGAGGGCGCAGCGGGGTGGATGTCCTTCTCCTGTACTCCACATGGAAATCACACAGCCACCATTCTCTCTTCTCTTCCTCTCTCCCTCTCTTCCTCCATCTAACAAGCCCCTGGGTCCCGGCACCCCACGACCTCCTGCTGTGCGACTCGCCTCTCTCTCCTGCCAACATCTCCTTGTTTGAGACACACGCAGGCAGGCACACGAGCACGCTCTGCTTGCACATAGTCACACACACAAACTCACTCACCACGCTCGCCTCTCGCTTCTCATCTCCTCTCCTTGTGGTGTGAGGCGCGGGGCCATTCAATCACCAGCCATTCAATCACCAGCATTACCCACCAGCCATTCTATCATCAGCCATTCAATCATCAGTTATTCTATCATCAGCCATTAATCACAGCCATTCAATCATCAGTTATTCTATCATCAGCCATTCAATCACCAGCCATTCAATCATCAGTTATTCTATCATCAGCCATTCAATCACCAGCCATTCAATTATCAGCCTTTCAATCACCAGCCATTCAATCACCAGCCATTCAATCACCAGCATCTCTCAACAGCCATTCAATTATCAGCATTTCAATCACCAGCCATTCAGTCACCAGCCATTCAATCACCAGCCTTTCAATCACCAGCCATTCAATCACCAGCCATTCAATCACCAGCCATTCAATCATCAGCCATTCAATCACACAGCCATTCAATTATCCGTCTTTCAATTACCAGCTATGCAATCACCAGCCATTCAATCATCAGTCATTCTATCATCAGCCATTCAATCACCAGCCATTCAATCACCAGCCATTCAATCACCAGCCATTCAATCAAATCAAATCAAATGTATTTATATAGCCCTTCTTACATCAGCTGATATCTCAAAGTGCTGTACAGAAACCCAGCCTAAACCCAAAAACAGCAAACAATGCAGGTGTAGAAGCACGGTGGTCGGAAAAACTCCCTAGAAAGGCAAAAACCTAGGAAGAAACCTAGAGAGGAACCAGGCTATGAGGGGTGGCCAGTCCTCTTCTGGCTGTGCCGGGTGGAGATTATAACAGAACATGGCCTAGATGTTCAAATGTTCATAAATGACCAGCTTGGTCAAATAATAATAATCACAGTAGTTGTCGAGGGTGCAAAAAGTCAGCACCTCAGGAGTAAATGTCAGTTGGCTTTTCATAGCGATCATTGAGAGTATCTCTACCGCTCCTGCTGTCTCTAGAGAGTTGAAACAGCAGGTCTGGGACAGGTAGCACGTCCGGTGAACAGGTCAAGGTTCCATAGCCGAGGCTGAACAGTTGAAACTGGAGCAGCAGCACGGCCAGGTGGACTGGGGACAACAAGGAGTCATCAGGCCAGGTCGTCCTGAGGCATGGTCCTAAGGCTCAGGTCTCCCGAGAGAGAGAAAGAAAGAAAGAGAGAGAGAATTAGAGAGAGCATACTTAATTCCACAGAGACACCGGATAAGACAGGAGAAATACTCCAGATATAACAGACTGACCCTAGCCCAGTGGTTCTTAACCTGGGTTCGATCGAACCCCAGGGGTTGTGAGTCAGTCTCAGGGGTTCGGGCGAGGGTCAAGACACACATCCGACTCATATGATTGTGATGACACGCCCCGCTTGGCCATCATTGGCTGCAGGTGATCACGCTACATCGCTTGGCCTATCTGTGCTGCAGGGAATTTGGTGTGCGCTCAGTAGTCGACTTGTGACTGTCGTGTGGTACGTCTTGTTGATTTTTTTGTTAATATTTTTATCCCTTCATACTTACTATGTCCG
>NW_019943913.1:109544-111383 GCF_002910315.2 Salvelinus sp. IW2-2015
CTCTCCTCTCCTCTCTTTTAAACTTATCTCCTCTCCTCTCAGTTCCTCTCCTCTCCTCTCCTTTCTCTTCCACTCCTCTCCTCTCCTCTTTCTTCCTTTCCTCTCTCATCCACTTCTCTCCTCTCCTCTTGAGTCTTGATTAATCGTAGTCTTTTGATCACAAGGCCTCTCAGTCAAGGCAGACAGGACAATCTGTACGGCAGACAGGACAAGCTGTACGGCAGACTGGGCTCAAGACATCGCCAATAACAAATCATTCATTTCAAGTACATTCTCTCTCTGCTTTGGTCTGTCACCACACATACGCGCCCGGGGAGGAGCTCCAGCTAGGGCCTCAGGGAGCTGAACACTGTGGTTGGGTCAGTCAGCGTGTACTAGACTAAATCATCCTGAGGGCTCCAACCATGTTATCTATGGGAAGCAGGAGAAGCTGTGTGTGTGCGTGTGTGTGCGAGTGCATATGTGTGTCTGTGGCTAGGGATTGTCTTGAAGAGGCAACTTGTAACTTTTCCTTTAAAATGAATTTTRCAGCTTTTGATTCAAAACGGGAAGTTCTATCAACGTCTCTTTCCCAGGGTTCTCCTCTCATCCATAGAGCTTTTACTTATTTTGGTTTTACTTGGAAGTCAGAATGATAAGAACTGATTTCCTCAAGAGGATGTTATGTGCTGTGCTCAACTTCTCAGWGTAACACATTAGTAATAGCATAAAAATAAAAAAATAAATTCAGAATAACAGGGATTTTTCTGCCATTGAAATCCTTGGGCAGGCCGAGGATCGTATAAACAGGGGTGTATGTGGCCAAAGAGTTCTGTTTTCATGTCATCTGACCAAAGCACCTAATCCAAGTGTCAACGCCATTTAGCAAACTCCAAGCATGTATATTTGTTGAATGACATGAAAATAAAGGTATTTGGCCACGCCCACTAGTGGTGGGTTTGTCGTTGAAAGAAAGAACCCCATATCTACTGTAAAATATGGTGGTGGATCTTTGATGTTATGGGGCTAGTTTGTATCTACTGGTCCTGTGGCCCTTCTTAAGGTCATGAACTTTACCCAGTTCTARGTAGTTTCAGCCAATACCTGTTTGCCTCTGCCAGGAAGCTGAAACTTGGCCTCAAATGGATCTTCCAGCAAGACAATAACCCCAAGCACACATCAAAATCCACAAAGAAATGGTTAATTGRCCACAAAATCAACATTTTGCAATGGCCATCTCAGTCTCCGGACTTGAACATCATTAAAAACCTGTGCTTTAAATTGAAGGGTCCATAAGCGCCAACAAAGGATATCAAGGATCTGGATTGATTCTGTATGGTGGAATCTGGGATCTAGGTTGATTCTGTATGGTGGAATTTGGGATCTGGGATCTGGATTGATTCTGTATGGTGGAATATGGAGTCTGGGATCTGGATTGATTCTGTATGGTGGAATCTGGGATCTGGATTGATTCTGTAATCTTGGAGTTGGGATCGGATGGATCTGATGAATCTGGGTGATTGTCTTATGGGAATAGTCTGGGATCTGGATTGATCTGTATCGTGGAATCTGAATGATATCTTCTGGATTGATCTTGTATGGTTGGAAATGCGAACTGATTGGATTCTGTATGGGAATATGGAGTCTGGGATCTGGATGATTCCTGTATGGTGGAATCTGGGATCTGGCTATCTGGATTTATTCTGTATGGTGGAATCTGGAACTGGGATCTGCGGATTGATTCTGTATGTCTGGAATCTGGGATCTGGAATGATTCTGTATGCTGGAATCTGGCGATCTGGAATTGATTCTGTATGGTGAATCTGGAGTCTGGATCTGGATTGAATCTGCTATCGGAAA
>NW_019943913.1:117946-127268 GCF_002910315.2 Salvelinus sp. IW2-2015
TCTGGGATCTGGATTGATTCTGTATGGTGGAATCTGGGATCTGGATTGATTCTGTATGGCGGAATATGGAGTCTGGGATCTGGATTGATTCTGTATGGTGGAATCTGGGATCTGGTATCTGGATTGATTCTGTATGGTGGAATCTGGAAACTGGGATCTGGATTGATTCGATATGGTGGAATCTGGGATCTGGATTGATTCTGTATGGTGGAATCTGGAATCTGTATCTAAGATATTTTTTCCAACATTTTTGAAAAAGGCTGTCTTCACAAGGTGAAAGGTATTGAAAATGGGTGTCAATAATTTTGACCCCTACCTTTTTGAGATTGAAAAAAATATATATTTCTCTGAGCAATTAGCATAAAATAATAGAATGTCCCTATTTTAATTTTGTATAATATTGTATGCCCCCCCCAAAAAAAATTTTTTGGAAATTATATTATTTTATACAAATACAGTATTTTAATTATTTATTTTATACCGTCTTTATTGCTCATCTTTATCAAGGTTGTCAATCATTTCAGACCCCACTGCATTTAGTGCACTAGTTCTGACCAGGATCCTGCAGTATACAGCGAAACAGAGTGTTGTTTGTGGAAGTAGCACAACGCAGACAGAGCCATCTACAGCAGAACTAGAATAAGTACAGTCGGAGTATTACAATTGATTTCCACCATGATTCCTGTCTTGTCGTTGGATCTCTTTCGGAGGCGTCACTCTGACGAAAGCATCATTTACAATTGTCTTCTGAGAGAGAAGCCAAAAGTCCCGTATTCACAAAGYGTCTCCAAGTAGGAATACTGGATCAGGTCCCCCTATGCATAGCATATAATCGTATTMATTATTATCTGAAAAGGCCAAACTGATCCTAGATCAGCACTCCTACTCCGTGACTCTTCATGAAAACCGGCCCAGGGACTCTTCTTCCTCACATCCAGTTAAATAGCAGACATGTGACTCGTTTCAGGAAACTAGGCGTATGACGCACATCACTACTTTACAGGAGAGGCATTTGAATGTAAACATCATTTTATTAATAGCTTGTTTGGTTAAAATTGAAAGAAGGGATAAATTGAACTTTTTAACCAAAATTTGTTTTTTTTGTTGGCAGAAATGTCATCTGGAACATGTGAACTTTCATGTGCCTTAATAACAAACTTGTATTCCATCCGTAAATACAAAATAAAATTGTTAAATTACGAGCCTAGTTGGTTTAGCCACGGAAAAAGACAGGAATCTTCCCGATAGCCATGATTGGCTGAGATAATGGATGGGCTGGACAAGCCGAGAGATGAGTTCTGATTGGTCTGCCGTGTAGCAGGCTTCTGTCTATAACGTGAGCTGCTCAGTATGTGTTGGCAGTCCTTTCTACCGCGCTGTTTTTGAAAGATAACGTTAGCCATCGAGAACTACAAACGTTTCGCTACTTTTCTCAACAACATTGATGCCCTGAATTTAGCAGGTACTAACGAGAGAAAATGCCCTGAATTTAGCAGGTACTAACGAGAGAAAATGCCCTGAATTTAGCAGGTGCTAACGAGAGAAAATGCCCTGAATTTAGCAGGTACTAACGAGAGAAAATGCCCTGAATTTAGCAGGTGCTAACGAGAGAAAAAGTGATGGCTACTTTCTGCCCAGTATTTCAGTGTGAACCGGAGTGACTTGACACAACGCTGGCCAAACAACATGTAGCTACAAACAAAACAGAGTTAAATGGTTCCAGTCTGGTGTCACCATAGTGACCCATCCAGCTAGGTGTGTCTGGGGGTGATTACGGTCATCTATAGTATTTCATGAACATGTGAACATGTCTAGACAATAGTGACCCATCCAGCTAGATGTGGCTGGGGGTTATAGCATTTATTTCACATGATCAATTTAGACAAGTGTGTCTGGGTAATCATTTAATAATATGTGTAACCATAAGTAACCATTTCACAGTACCGTATACATTCTGTGAATGTAACAAATAAACATCGATTTTATTTTATATAGTGTGTGTTTACCAGAGACGGTAATGTGAAAAACAACAGGACCTGCACCAAAGTCAGATTAGGATATAGACCAAAGACTAGATAGTTTATTTTTATTTTTTCCTTATTGTAGGCTACTACTTTTACCACTTTTAGTCTTGAAAGCTTTGGTTGTTTACTACCTTACTCACTCTGTTTAGCACATGGGTTGTGAGTGTGGTCCAGGTGTATGGTAAAGTACTTAGTTAAGCATAGGCTTAGTGTGTGTCTAAGTGGTTAGGACCTAGAGTCGATTAGTGTGTCAGATGTGATGAATCTAGTGTCAATTGTGATGAGATCAGCATTAAGAGTACGTGATAGCTACGTGGAGATGCGTATGTGCTATGTGATGGACTGTCGATGTGCTAAAGTTAGGCGTGTGAGGTAAATAGGGTTTGTTGGAGGATGTGGCTTGGTTCAAGAAGGGTGAGGCTAAGAGCTCACGTTTCGTTTTCAGAGTAAAAACATCAGATGGGACAGACTGATATTGCTGCATAATGGTGGTTGTCGAGTGGATGTTTGAGACTTGCTGAGTGACTGAGGGTAAAGTCAATTTTCTCTGATGAATCCACCTGTCCGTATGGTTTGGGGCATTGCGCAAAAAAAGCGTTGGTCGAGTGACAAGGTGAGCCACACCATCAAGTCCTGTATCAGGCAAAGAGTCATAGCATCCTGAGGTTACTGTGTGGTTGCTTCTCGAGCCAAGAGTGGGCAGACGTGCGCACAATTTCTCGCCCTTAGAATGTAGCCATAAGTAGTAAAAGAGTGGTACCACACCTCTCGAGAGAAGCCTCTCCCAACCATCCCAGTGAACACGTTTGGTTGACGCATAACAAATAGCCTTTCTTACGCAAGGCATGATGGAGCACCTTGAGCCATGGTTAGAGGCAAAAGTGAAATAACTAAGTGCCTCTGGAACAAACATCGATATTGGGTCCATGGCTAGGAAACTCCGGCATTAATCCCATTGAAACTTGTGTCAATTCTCCAGAGGGGGTGGAACACAAAAACCCACCAATTCTGACAAACTCAGCATTGCATTATGCAAGAATGGGTTACATCAGTCAGATGTGGCAGAAGTGAATTGACAGCATGCCACAGGGCGGCTTGCAGAGGTCGTGAAAGAAGAGAGGGTGCACAACTGTATGTGAATCTATGACATCAGACTTCATGCTACACTCTGTTCAATAAGCCTTTGACACTTATGCACATAGCCGTTGTAGACTCATATACTGCAATACGTATTGCCATAGTAACATCTGACACACATATCTAACAGACACTGAATGCAGAAAATTTTGATGAATTAATACTGATCTAGTGTCATTCTCAAACTTTGCGCCGCACTGTATATGGTTTCCCGAAGAAGCACAGTTGGTAGAATCTTATACAAATTGCTTCCACCTAGAATTAACTCATGGGGAGGGACTTATCGCATTATGTCATTTAATCATGTCTGTAGAATAACAGAATTATCGCTAGCTACTCAAAACCCTGAGGACAAACCATTCGAATTTGTATTTTTTTGATGTACTGTCTTTCAATGAATTCTCTTCTTAAGAGATAGACAAGCATTCATTATAGGATTAGTAGGTGATGTTATATATGGATGCTTGCTTGCAGTTCCTGACCGCTTCCACTGGATGTCACTCATCCTTGGTGAAATGGGGTCCATTTGTGTAGTGAAGAAGTAGGAGTAAAGCGGGTCACATGAAGCCTATATTTTTTATTTGGAGCAGGAGTAACTGAAGTTGCGTAGAGTAGATGGGTTTCTTATATGTTAGAGATTCGAACATGAATCAAATGATCATGCCGTCTCAAATTGATCGATATTAACGTATTACAAATACCTTAACGTTGTATTTACAAGCAGTTTGAAAATGCTCTCTTTGGATATAAGTTACATGTAACTTTTGATATAAGTAGATTGTAGTGAGTGCGAAGTGATTGGAAGTGTGTTATTCTGGATGAACTGGTCAATTAAATAAACTTTTCGACTTTTTGTACTCATATTCTCGAGACATTTAATCGACACAACAAGGACCTTTGTGGTTTCATTGGGGACATCTTGTTCTGTTCTGGGAGTTGCCGACAAAATCGATTTCGGTCTAAAGGGAGGGCATGATTTTATATCTTATCTCTCTTGGGTTTGGGGTTCGTGTTGTCCATGGGTCGTTGTCGATGTTATCTTGGCTACTTCTCGCTTTTGTTTATCCTGTGTGTCTTATCGACTCCTAGAGGTCTAGCATGTTATGCTTTCGCGTGTTCGAATAAGCCCTCTTTTGTAGATCTGACATGTTTTGCTTGGATTTACATACGGAGTGTAGCTTTAATTGTACTTACTACTCGTGTGACTTAGATGAAATCCTCAGTTCTTTCTGGATTCTCTTATATCATGCTTATTTGAATAGTGGCGTAACCGCTCTAGGATTTTTCCTTGCCTATTGGCGGTTCGGGACGTTTCTCGCGTCCCACTGCCCCAGTAGAAGTTCAAAATTAAAATCCTAGCTACTTTCTCTTTACATCTCTTTTTAATGCTGGAGTAGCGTTGTGTTACTTCTCACGTGGGTCCTCCATTTAAATGTAGTTGTGAGTTCACCCATCTTCGAGACTTAGAGGTAACCCAGCGTCACGGCTTTCATTGCTCCAGACACCACCAAGGGGGGAGATAAAGCACTCATTATGGCTTTGGGTCGCAGGTGTTTACTAATTGACCAATCATATCGCAGTCGGGTCAACTCGCACATATTTTGACGCGAGCCACCCTTTCCTGGGTGCACTTTTCAGCAAAGATGGCTGACAATACAATTACTGGGGAAGTCAAATGTTATAGTCGTTAGCTTAACTCCACTGTCACTCACTGTGAGTCAATGTAACAATGTACAATTTGAGAGGAATAATGTTAGTTACTGTTGAGACAAATGATTCTGTGAAATGTTTTTTGTTACAGCAGGTAATTTTAGCTTAATCGCTCTATCTTTAGTCCAATGTTGCTGAATAGCTAACATTAGCCAGCCTTCGCCAGCTGGTGTTAGACGTGAGTATGACCCATTGTAATTTGTGTTGTTTAATGTTTTAGGGACTTCGCTGAGAACCAGTCAAACAGCTGTCATCTTGGGAAAGTGGATGTATAGAATCTAGCTAGCTGAAGCATTTACTTGCCTTATTGTGTAGTGGTTTGTGATACATATCATCTGGTATCGCCTATGTGATGTGTGTCCTGCTACAGTAATCTCACGGCCAGTCTTGTGTTAATCGCGCCCTAAAGATGTTTGCGTTCTGAACTAAGATATTTCGATTGACAACTATGCATAATCTCGCTATCATCACGTTTGGTATTCGATGGTATTGTGGCTTCTGAAGTCTGATATGGCTTTTAAAAAGCCTCACTAGAGAAGTAGAATATCAATAAAGTTTATATGTGTCAGTGCAGCTGCCAAGTCTATCGATGAATTGTACTGTAGTGTCACACGCATCATGAGATCCGCCTACACTGTGGGCTAGAGACGATTGAATATATTCACTGATCATGTTCATCTTCCTTGGCAAATAAGAAGGTGTGGTTTCAGGTATGAAATTCTATTTTCAGATGCATCATTCAATACCAGTGCATCAAAGACGTCTTAGAATGATGCTGTGTCTGCATCTGTGATGTTGATTGTAGACAGTTATATCTAGCAGACAGTGGGTCTCTTACCACTACGCAGAGCTCCCGGGACATCATGATTCTACATTGGAAAGTAATGCTCAATATGGGCAATAAACTAGTAACATGATTTAGTACAAAGGCTGATTATGTTAATTCATATGAGATTCACAAAAGAAAATGCATATCTACGTCCCGTTCCTTCTGCCCACTTTAGATTGGAGGACAACACATGTCTCACACAGCGTACTATTATCAATGAGATACTTCCATTTCAAAGAGAGAGAAATGTCGCAAACGCTTTATGAAAATAGATCTCACTATACTCCATGTGTCAATTTAAATAGATTAGATAGGATAGACAATTTAGTACAAGTTTCAAATGCTGTACTTCAATGCATATTCAAATGCATTATAATGTACTGAGGAATCTGAGAGAGGGGTGTGAGAGGTTGTCAAAGACTGATATATGTGGGTAAAGTGTAACAGAGCAGCCAGACGCAGCATGTTTACATTTAGTTATATCTAAGTTTTATCGTTCATCAACATTTATAATGGCATTTGGTGGTGGTGTGGCTCCTACACTAGATTGTGGAGACCCGCGTTGCGCCGCAGACTAGAGGTCTGTATTTCTTAATGTTATGTTGGTCTTTGAACAGAGGTTCGCTTCAACGCCTGTTAATCATTCGTTACTATATTGTAAATATATTGGAGGTAATGCAGAGATCATTACTTAATGTTATGTTGGTTTTGAGAGCGTTGGTTTCAAGTCTGTTAATCTAGCCATTACTCATATTGAGGAAGATGTAGAATCATTACTTAATGTTATGTTGGTTTTTGTAGAGAGGTTGATGATAATATCCGCATCTTTGTTCTATGTTCTCTAACTTAAGATGCTTGTAATGTGAAGATGACACACTTAATCTTGTCATCACATAGTATGCTCTAAGGTTACTTTAGGAGAGGTGGATTCAGTGATAATACACCAATTCTTAAGATTATTCTAGAGTTGTAATGGAAGAGGGACCACTACTGTCATATGTCTAGTGTAGTGTACTTTAGAGGGGCCTTCAGCATGATAATTTAAAGTCATGTATTTTATTTAGGTTGTAATGTCGATAGCAGTATCCATTCACTAGCTGGATTTCTTAGTTAGTATTCTTGAGGGAGAGATCGGTGATGATCTGTGATATTTTAAACTCATTTTATTTAATATTTTTTGTAAAAATGGGTGTCTCACGGCTCTCATTAACAAAATACTAGTTATTTATTTTTGGTTTTTACTATTACCTCGCACTTTAGGTTTTTTTGCATATTTCGATAGTGTTTATTTTGAGTGTAATGATCGCAATAATTATAGGGTCTAGAGTACTAGAGAGGGTAGGCAGAAGAAGCGTGAGATCTCTTCCGCGCTCAAATGATACCTTAAGAGAGACCATAACAACCTATAGTAATAGGCTTGTCAGAGGGATGAAGTCTGAGTGTACATCTACCTACCAAATGGTGCTTCTGGCTCCCTCCTGGACTCCACATTGAGCCTGGTTATGCATGTTACTGTATCTAGGGTTCTGATTAGGTATAACACGCATCTATTTAGAGACGAACTGGGTCTGGTTAGCGTTATAAACATGGATTATAGACACTTGCGTTCTGGGTTTAGTGTAACACGGATCTTAAGACACTGGGGTTCTAGTTAGGTTAGACACAGCATGCTATTAAGATCATGGTTGTCTGGTTAGTTTGATAACCCAGGATCTAAAGACACTGGAGAGATCTTGGTTTAGGTAATAGCAAAGCAATCTGAAGTAGACAGGTGAGGTCTGGAGTAGGTATAACCGCAAGCAATGAAGCAAAGGCACTGGGTCTGGTTAGGTATAACACAGCATCTAAAACACAAGTCACCAAAAGCACTCACAAACTTTTACAGATGCAGATCCTGTCGGGCTGTATCCACGCCTGGTACGGAACTGCTCCGCCCACAACCGTAAGTGGCCTCCAGAGGGTAGTGAGGTCTGCAAAATACATCACCGGGGTGCTAACTACCTGCCCTCGCGAGACCTACACCACCGATGTAACAGGAAGCCAAAAGATCATACAGGGACAACAACCAACCGACAGCAGCCTGTTCAACCCACTTTCACCAGAAGCGAGGAGAGCAGACGGTGCATCAAAGTGGGACCGAAGACTGAAAACAGCTTATCTCAAGGCCATCAGACTGTTAAACAGCATCAACTTATTAGAGTGCCTAACTGCCAAATGACTGACCAACCTCAGCCACTTAAATATGGAAAATGGATGTAATAAATGTATCTAGCCACTTAAACATGCACTTCATACAATGTTTACATACCCTAAATACTCATGGTGGGTGACAGCATGATGATGTGGGGATGTTTTTCAGGGCAGAGACTGGGAGACTAGTTAGGATCGAGGGAAAGATGAACGAGCAAAGACAGCAGAGATCCTTGATGAAAACTGCTCCAGAGCGTCAGAACCTAGATTGGGTTGAAAGTAACCTTCCAACAGGACAACGACCCTAAACACACAGCCAAGACAACGCAGGAGTTGCTTAGGAACAAGTATCTGAATGTCCTTGAGTGGCCCAGCCAGAGCCTGGACTTGAACCTGATCTAACATCTCTGGAGAGACCTGAAAAATAGCTTTCCACCTGACAGACCTTGAGAGGATCTGCAGAGAAGAATGGGAGAAACTCCCAAATACAGTGTGCGCCAAGCTTGTAGCGTCATACCAAGCTGTAATCGCTGCCAAGGTGCTTCAATGAAGTACTGAGTAAAGGAAGATAGACATGTCTACTAACACTCAGCGAGATGGAGCCATCTAAACCTCAATCACACACACACACACACACACACACACACACACACACACACACACACACACACACACACACACACACACACACACACACACACACACACACACATACGCCACACACACACACACACACACACACAACACCCCACTCAACTCCGCCTCGTCTGTCTGTAATTTCCGTGGTGTTTGAAATAGCGAGTAAAATAAAAACATGGGTTTCCAGCCAAGCCCAGATTTATACAGTTGTATTTTGAGCATTGATACTTATTTAAGGGGAACACACACACAGGAGCCCTAAGCGTATTCCCTAAAGTAAGCTTAGTGAAAACCTGACAAAGATGTCTTTATTCCAACTCTCTCTCTTTCCCTTTCCACCTTCTCTCTCTCTCTCTCTCTCTCTCTCTCTCTCTCTCCTCGCTCTCTCGCTCTCACAAAGCGCACCACACACAGTCTGTCTGCATATTAGTTCTAGACAAGAAACCATGCTGACTCAGTGTTGGAATTATTCTGTTAACATTTGCTTAGTCTTTAATCATTTGGGACGACCATCGATTTGGTCTTACGTAGCAAAATTTGAAATCGTTTTTTTTTTTTTACATTGCATAAAGTGGAGACTCTAGAAATTGTATATCTACACTGCAGTTGAGAACAATGGGAAAGTCGTTTTGCTTTGAAAGTTGATAAACTCGTAACCCCGCTTTTGAGAAAATTGCCCTTGAATGTTTTGGTACCTACTAGAGAGGCTGTTCTTTTGTCCGCCACCATTCCGCATCGTTCACACCCTCTAAGCCTGTTGCCCCGCCCCATCTCTTAAATTTCACATGTGAGG
>NW_019943913.1:127293-135276 GCF_002910315.2 Salvelinus sp. IW2-2015
GATGGAGCCATCTAAACCTCAATCACACACACACACACAACACACCCACACACACACACACACACACACCACACACACACACACACACACACACACACACACACACACACACACACACCACACACACATACGCCACCACACACACACACACACA
This sequence comes from Salvelinus sp. IW2-2015, assembly GCF_002910315.2. Lineage (NCBI taxonomy): Eukaryota > Metazoa > Chordata > Actinopteri > Salmoniformes > Salmonidae > Salvelinus > Salvelinus sp. IW2-2015. The sequence continues at coordinate 127,448 of NW_019943913.1, forward strand.
CACACACACAACCACCCCACTCAACTCCCGCCTCGTCTGTCTGAATTTCCGTGGTGTTTGGGAAATAACGAGTAATAAAAAACATGGGTTTCCAGCCAAGCCCAGATTTATACAGTTGTATTTTTGAGCATTAGATACTTATTTAAGGGGAACACACACACAGGAGCCCCTAAGCCTATTCCCTAAAGTAAGCTTAGTGAAAACCTGACAAAGATGTCTTTATTCCAACTCTCTCTCTTCCCTTTCCACCTCTCTCTCTCTCTCTCTCTCGCTCTCTCTCTCTCTCGCTCTCTCGCCTCTCGCTCTCACAAAGCGCACCACACACAGTCTGTCTGCATATATTAGTTCTAGACAAGAAACCATGCTGACTCAGTGTTGTGAATTATTCTGTTAACATTTGCTCTAGTCTTTAATCATTTGGGACCGACCACCTCGATTTGGTCTTACGTAGCAAAATTTGAAATCGTTTTTTTTTTTTACATTGCAATAAAGTGGAGACTCTAGAAAATTGTATATCATACACTGCAGTTGAGAACAATGGGAAAGTCGTTTTGCTTTGAAAGTTGATAAACTCGTAACCCCGCTTTTGAGAAAATTGCCCTTGAATGTTTGGTACCTACTAGAGAGCTGTTTTTTGAACATTCTGAACATCTTGCATAGTTCTGTTATAATCTCCACCCAGCACAGCCAGAAGAGGACTGGCCACCCCTCATAGCCTGGTTCCTCTCTAGGTTTCTTCCTAGGTTTTGCCTTCTAGGAGTTTTTCCTAGCCACCGTGCTTCTTACACCAGCATTGCTTGCTGTTTGGGGTTTTAGGCTGGTGTCTGTACAGCACTTCGAGATATTAGCTGATGTACGAAGGGCTATATAAAATAAACTTGATTTGATTTGATTTTTGTCTACACCCATTCAGCATCGTTCACACCCTCTTAAGCCTTAGCCCCGCCCATCTCTTTAAGAATTCACATGTAGGCCATTGTAACGTTCGTCTAAGTCGTTCTCTCTCAGACGAGGAGCAGCAAGGATCGGACCAAAATGCAGCAGGTGATGAATACATGTTGATTTATTGAAACAAGACGAAACCAAAGCACACTAGATAAATTACCAAAATAATAAACGAAGTCAACAGACCTGAACAAACGAACTTACAGAACACGAAGAACGCACGAACAGGTACAGACAAAAACAAACGAAACGGTCCCGTATGGACAAACACTGACACGGAAGACAATCACCCACAAAACAAACAGTGAGAACAGCCTACCATAATATGGTTCTCAATCAGAGGAAACGTCAAACACATGCCCCTGATTGAGAACCATATAAGGCTAATTAACCATGAACCTAAACAAGAAACAAATAACATAGACTGCCCACCCCAACTCACGCCCTGACCATACTAAACAAATACAAAAACAAAGGAAAACAGGTCAGGAACGTGACAGCCATGTGCTAAACAGAGTGAGTAAGGTAGTAAACAACCAAAGCTTTCAAGACTAAAAGTGGTAAAAGTAGTAGCCTACAATAAGGAAAAATTTAAAATAAACTGTATCTAGTCTTTGGTCTATATCCTAATCTGACTTTGTGCAGGTCCTGTTGTTTTTCACATTACGTCTATGGTAAACACACACTATATCAAATCAAATCAACGTTTATTTGTTACATTACTTATGGTTACACATGGTTACACATATTAAAAATTATTACCAGAACACAATTGTCTAAATTGATCATGTGAAATAAATGCTATAAGCCCCCCCCCCAAATACTATAGATGACCGTAACCCCCCCCCCAGCCACATCTAGCTGGATGGGTCAGTATTGTCTAGACATGTTCACATGTTCATGAAATACTATAGATGGCCGTAACCCCCCCCCCCCAGCCACATCTAGCTGGATGGGTCACTATTGTCTAGACATGTTCATGAAATACTATAGATGACCGTAACCCCCCCAGCCACATCTAGCTGGAGGGGTCACTATTGTCTAGACATGTTCACATGTTCATGAAATACTATAGATGACGCTAACCCCCCCCCCCCCAGCCACATCTAGCTGGATGGGTCACTATTGTCTAGACATGTTCACATGTTCATGAAATACTATAGATGACCGTAACCCCCCCCCCCCCAGCCACATCTAGCTGGATGGTAACTATTGTCTAGACATGTTCACATGTTCATGAAATACTATAGATGACCGTAACCCCCCCCCCCCCAGCCACATCTAGCTGGATGGGTCACTATTGTCTAGACATGTTCACATGTTCATGAAATACTATAGATGACCGTAACCCCCCCCCCCCCCCCCAGCCACATCTAGCTGGATGGGTCACTATTGTCTAGACATGTTCATGAAATACTATAGATGACCGTAACCCCCCCCCCCCCAGCCACATCTAGCTGGATGGGTCACTATGTCTAGACATGTTCACATGTTCATGAAATACTATAGATGACCGTAACCCCCCCCCCCCCCCCCCAGCCACATCTAGCTGGATGGGTCACTATTGTCTAGACATGTTCACATGTTCATGAAATACTATAGATGACCGTAACCCCCCCCCCCCCCCAGCCACATCTAGCTGGACGGGTCACTATTGCTAGACATGTTCACATGTTCATGAAATACTATAGAATGACCGTAACCTCCCCCCCCCCCCCCCCAGCCACATCTAGCTGGATGGGTCACTATTGTCTAGACATGTTCACATGTTCATGAAATACTATAGATGACCGTAACCCCCCCCCCCCCCCAGCCACATCTAGCTGGATGGGTCACTATATGGACACCAGACTGGAACCATTTAACTCTGTTCTGTTTGTAGCTACATGTTGTTTGGCCAGCGTTGTGTCAAGTCACTCCGGTTCACACTGAAATACTGGGCAGAAAGTAGCCATCACCTTTTTCTCTCGTTAGCACCTGCTAAATTCAGGGCATTTTCTCTCGTTAGTACCTGCTAATTCAGGCATTTTTCTCTCGTTAGCACCTGCTAAATTCAGGGCATTTTCTCTCGTTAGTACCTGCTAAATTCAGGGCATTTTCTCTCGTTAGTACCTGCTAAATTCAGGGCATCAATGTTGTTTGAGAAAAGTAGCGAAACGTTTGTAGTTCTCGATGGCTAACGTTATCTTTCAAAAACAGCGCGGTAGAAAGGACTGCCAACACATACTGAGGCAGCTCACGTTATAGACAGAAGCCTGCTACACGGCAGACCAATCAGAACTCATCTCTCGGCTTGTCAGCCCATCCATTATCTCAGCCAATCATGGCTATCGGGAAAGATTCCTGTCTTTTTCCGTGGCTAAACCAACTAGGCTCGTAATTTAACAATTTTATTTTGTATTTACGGATGGAATACAAGTTTGTTATTAAGGCACATGAAAGTTCACATGTTCCAGATGACATTCTGCAAAAAAAAAACACATTTTGGTTAAAAAGTTCAATTATCCCTTTTTCTTTCAATTTTAACCAAACAAGCTATTAATAAAATGATGTTTACATTCAAATGCCTCTCCTGTAAAGTAGTGATGTGCGTCATACGCCTAGTTTCCTGAAACGAGTCACATGTCTGCTATTTAACTGGATGTGAGGAAAAGAGTCCCTGGGCGGTTTTCATGAAGAGGTCACGGAGTAGGAGTGCTGATCTAGGATCAGTTTGGCCTTTTCAGATAATAATTAATACGATTATATGCTATGCATAGGGACCTGATCCAGTATTCCTACTTGGAGACACTTTGTGAATACGGGACTTTGGCTTCTCTCTCAGAAGACAATTGTAAATTATGCTTTCGTCAGAGTGACGCCTCCGAAAGAGATCCAACGACAAGACAGGAATCATGGTGGAAATCAATTGTAATACTCCGACTGTACTTATTCTAGTTCTGCTGTAGATGGCTCTGATCTCGCTGAGTGTTAGGTAGACATGTCATCATCAGCTGCTGCTTTTACTCAGTACTTCATTGAAGCACCTTTGGCAGCGATTACAGCTTGGGTATGACGCTACAAGCTTGGCACACCTGTATTTGGGAGTTTCTCCCATTCTTCTCTGCAGATCCTCTCAAGGTCTGTCAGGTGGACAGCTATTTTCAGGTCTCTCCAGAGATGTTAGATCAGGTTCAAGTCCAGGCTCTGGCTGGGCCACTCAAGGACATTCAGATACTTGTTCCTAAGCAACTCCTGCGTTGTCTTGGCTGTGTGTTTAGGGTCGTTGTCCTGTTGGAAGGTGAACTTTCACCCCAATCTGAGGTTCTGAGCGCTCTGGAGCAGGTTTTCATCAAGGATCTCTCTGTACTTTGCTCCGTTCATCTTTCCCTCGATCCTAACTAGTCTCCCAGTCTCTGCCGCTGAAAAACATCCCCACATCATCATGCTGTCACCACATGAGTATTGTAGGGTATGTAAACATTGTATGAAGTGGCATTGTTTAAAGTGGCTAGTGATACATTTATTACATCCATTTTTCCATTATTTAAGTGGCTGGAGTTGAGTCAGTATGTTGGCAGTAGGCACTCAATGTTAGTGATGGCTGTTTAACAGTCTGATGGCCTTGAGATAGAAGCTGTTTTTCAGTCTCTCGGTCCCAGCTTTGATGCACCTGTACTGACCTCGCCTTCTGGATGAAAGTGGGGTGAACAGGCAGTGGCTCGGTTGGTTGTTGTCCTTGATGATCTTTTTGGCCTTCCTGTGACATCGGGTGGTGTAGGTGTCCTGGAGGGCAGGTAGTTAGCACCCGGTGATGTATTTTGCAGACCTCACTACCCTCTGGAGAGCCTTACGGTTGTGGGCGGAGCAGTTTCCGTACCAGGCGGTGATACAGCCCGACAGGATCTGCATCTGTAAAAGTTTGTGAGTGCTTTTGGTGACTGTGTTTTAGATGCTGTGTTATACCTAACCAGACCCAGTGCCTTATAGATGCTCTGTTATACCTAACCAGACCCAGTGTCTTATAGATGCTGTGTATTACCTAACCAGACCCAGTGTCTTATAGATCCTGTGTTATACCTAACCAGACCCAGTGTCTTATAGATGCTGTGTTATACCTAACTAGACCCAGTGTCTTATAGATCCTGTGTTATACCTAACCAGACGCAGTGTCTTATAGATCCTGTGTTATACCTAACCAGACCCAGTGTCTTATAGATGCTGTGTTATACCTAATCAGACCCAGATACAGTAAATGCAGAACCAGGTCAATTGTGAGTCCAGGAGAGCAGAGCACCATTTGGTAGGTAGATGACACCAGACTTCATCCCTCACAGCCATTATATAGGTGATGGCATCTCTTGGTAATCATTGGCGAAGAGAGGAATGGCTTCTCGCCTTGACCTCTCTGTACCCAGACCCATTAGGATCATTACACTAGATGGAGAATATTATTGACTTTAATTAAACATGAAGGCGGTTGTCTGCTCTACATTAGAAATCACATATTTAGAAAGGTAACATTTTCTTTATTATTATTATTTATTTTTTTGACCCCCTTTTTCTCCCCAATTTCATGGTAGCCAATTGTTAGTAATTACTATCTTGTCTCATCGCTACAACTCCCGTACGGGCTCGGGAGAGACGAAGGTCGAAAGCCACGCGTCCTCCGAAACACAACCCAACCAAGCCGCACTGCTTCTTAACACAGCGCCTCCAACCCGGAAGCCAGCCGGGTTGGTTCATCGCTAGGGTCAGGCCAGGATCATCGCTATGCTCAGACCAGTGGTCAGGGTCATCGCTGAGACTCAGACCAGGGTCTGCTAGGGTCAGACCAGGGTCATCGCTAGGGTCAGGCCAGGGTCATCGCTTAGGGTCAGGCCAGGGTCATCTGGCTCAGACCAGGGCATCGCTAGGGTCAGACCAGGGTCATCGCTAGGTCAGACCAGGGTCATCGCTAGGCTCAGACCAGGGTCACTAGGCTCAGACAGGCTCATGCTAGGGTCAGGCCAGGGTCATCGGCTAGGTCAGGCCAGGGTCATCGCTAGGCTCAGACCAGGGTCATCGCTAATGGCAGACTAGGATCATCGCTAGGCTCAAGACCAGGATCACTCGCTAGGCTCATCCAGATCATGCTATGCTCAGACAGGGTCAGGGTCATCCTTAGTCAGGCAGGTCATCGCTAGGCCAGACCAGGATCATCGCTAGGCTCAGACCAGGATCATCGCTAGGTCAACAGGTCAGGGTCATCGCTAGGCTCAGACCATGGGTCATCGCTAGGCTCAGACAAGGGTACATCGCTAGGGTCAGACCAGGATCATCGCTAGGCTCAGACCAGGGTCAGGTCATCGCTAGACTCAGACCAGGGTCGCTAGGTCATCGCTAGGCTCAGACAGGGTCATCGCTAGGCTCAGACCAGGGTTCATCGCTAGGCTCAGACCAGGATCATCGCTATGGCTCAGACCAGGGTCATCGCTATGCTCAGACAAGGGTCATCGCTAGCTCAGACCAGGGTCATCGCCTATGCTCAGACCAGGGTCATCGCTAGGGTCAGCACCAGGGTCATCGCAGGCTCAGACCAGGATCATCGCTATGCTCAGACAAGGGCCATCCTAGGGTCAGAACCAGGGTCATCGCTATGCTCAGACAAGGGCCATCGCTAGGTCAGACCAGGGCCATCGCTAGGGTCAGACAAGGGTCATCGCTAGGCTAGACCAGGGTCAATCGCTATGCATCAGACCAGGGTCATCGCTAGGGTCAGACCAGGTCATCGCTATGCTCAGACCAGGACATCGCTAGGCTCAGACCAGGTCATCGCTATGGTCAGACCAGGTCATCGCTCTTTTTGATCATAATGTGGTTCCCAAGAGGTCAAGGACCAAAGACCACTCATTCTACTCGAGCAGTTCATGATGGTTTCACCAAAGGGTGGCTACTTTCGTACGATGAGGCACAAGAATCTCACTCTTTAGAGAGCTGCAGTCCTTACAGTTGAGTTTATTTTATTTATTTTTATTTTTATTTTTAGGGGTGGATCAGCTTAATATTGCGAAAGAATGTTGCTTCCAATGTAATTGTTGCATCATTTCCAATCCCCCATATTTTTGGGGGTAAATATATATATCCATACACGCATGCATACATATACACATATATACATACACATACCTATATAGACATACATACTTTTTTAAAGATATACCTTTATTGTTATTCCCCGCAACGCCTACACGTCCCCAATGGAGTAAAAACTCATACCACTTCTGCATTTTACTCAATTTATACATCTCATACCCAATTTTACAGACATCCGTGTCTACTTTAAAAAGTTTCTCTTGTTTCGTCTTAGTCCTTCCTCTATTTCTGTTGTCCATCCATTTTATTTGCGCACTTGTGAACTTGTGCTATTCACAAAAGCTCGCACCTATTTACACATTTCACAGATCCCGAATGCGCCTACATGTGTTTATCTTTTATAGTCCACCCTTCAGTTTCACTCAACCCTTGCTGTGCGCGCATCTATCTCCAATGCATGACCATTCGGATTTATTGCCAGATAATTTGTTCAAACTGTGTGTGATCGTCAGCAGAAGATGAAGTCGTGTCCTATTTCTCATAGTTCTACAGAATTGTAAATTAAAATAAACATTTTGCTCAATAATTTTATATTATGATTGATTGACTATGGCTTTGTAAATCAAGGGGGCGCGGCTCTGTTGCCGACTGCAGTGTGTGTGACGTCTTTGGTGTGGCGTTTCTTATGTTTTAATGGTTAGTTTATTTGTACACTAGTGGCGGTTTTTTTAATTTGGTAGCACTTTAGTTTTACAAACATTCTGCAACCATGATTTCCAGTGGTGGGGTGTTGGACTGATTCTTCGTTCGATCGTGTTACATACCTAAGC
>NW_019943914.1:0-14753 GCF_002910315.2 Salvelinus sp. IW2-2015
TATCTATGTTATTATGTCTTTCTTATGTTATCTGTCTATCTATGTTATCTGTCTATCTATGTTATCTGTTTATCTATGTTAAAGTGTATTTCTATGCTTATAAAAGTGGTGCGTGCATATGTATTCACCCCCTTTGCTCTACTGAGCCCTAAATAAGATCTGGTGCAACCAATTACCTTCAGAAGTCATATAATTAGTTAAATAAAGTCCACCTTGTGTGCAATCTAAGTGTCACATGATCTGTCACATGATGTCAGTATATATACACCTGTTCTGAAAGATCACAGAGTCTGCAACACCACTAAGCAAGGGGCACCATGAAGACCAAGGAGCTCTCCAAACAGGTCAGGTACAAAGTTGTGGAGAAGTACAGATCAGGGTTGGGTTATAAAAAAATATCAGAAACTTTGAACATCCCACAGAGCACCATTAAATCATTATAAAAAAATTGAAAGAATATGGCACTACAACAAACCTGCCAAGAGAGGGCCGCCTACCAAAACTCACGCCAGGCAAGGAGAGGTAACATTATACAGAGAGGTAACAAGAGACCAAAGATAACCTGAAGGAGCCTGCAAAGCTCCACAGCGGAGATTGGAGTATCTGTCCACAGGACCACTAAGCTGTCACTCCACAGAGCTGGGCTTTATTGAAGAATGGCCAGAAATAAATAAGAAAACACTTTTGGTGTTCGCCAAAAGGCATGTAATATATGGAAGAATGTACTCTGGTCAGATGAGACTAAATTTGAGCTTTTTGGCCATCCAGGAAAACGCTATGTCTGGCGCAAACCCAACACCTCTCATCACCCGAGAAACCATCCCCACAGTGAAGCGGGGTGGAATGTAGCATAGTGGTTAGAGCGTTGGACTAGTAACCGAAAGGTTGCAAGATTGAATCCCAGAGCTGACAAGGTAAAAATCTGTCGTTCTGCCCCTGAACAAGGCAGTTTACTCACTGTTCTTAGGCCGTCATTGAAAATAAGAATGTATTCTTAACTGACTTACCTAGTTAAATAAAGGTACACTGTATATATACAATATGACATTTGTGATGTCTTTATTGTTTTGAAACTTCTGTATGTGTAATGTTTACTGTTCATTTTTATTGTTCATTTAACTTTTGTATATTATCTACCTCACTTGCTTTGGCAATGTTAACACATGTTTCCCATGCCAATAAAGCCCTGTGAATTGAATTGAATTGAATAAAGGTACAATTAAATAAAAAAAATATTAAAAACTATGGTGGTGGCAGCATCAGACTGTGGGCATGTTTTTCACCGGCAGGGACTGAGAAACTGGTCAGAATTGAAGGAATGATGGATGGCGCTAAATACAGGGAAATTCTTGAGGGAATCCTGTTTCAGTCTTCCAGAGGTTTGAGACAGGGACAGAGGTTCACCTTCCAGCAGAACAATGACCCTAAGCATACTGTTAAAGCAACACTCGAGTGGTTTCTGGGGAAACATTTAAATGTCTTGGACGGGCCTAGTCAAAGCCCAGACCCCAATTCAATTAAGAATCTGTGGTATGACTTAAAGATTGTCTGTACACAGTGGACCCGGGAACCCATCCAACTTGAAGGAGCTGGAGCAGTTTTGCCTTGAAGAATGGGCAAAAATCCCAGTGGCTAGATGTGCCAAGCTTATAGAGACACACCCCAAGAGACTTGCAGCTGTAATTGCTGCAAAAGGTGGCTCTACAAAGTTTTGACTTGGGGGTGGTGAATAGTTATGCACGCTCAATTTTTCAGTTTTTTTGTCTTATTTCTTGTTTTTTCACAAAAATAAAATATTTTTCATCTTCAAACCCCCCCAAAATCTATTTTAATTCCAGGTTGTAAGGCAACAAAATGGGGAAAATGCCAAGGGAGTGAATACTTTCACAAGACACTGTATCTATGTTATATGTCTATCTCTCTCTCTCGCCATCTCCGTCTCTCTCCCCGTCTTCATCTCTGTCTCTCTGTCTCTCTTTCTATCTTTCTCTCTCTCCGTCTCCATCTCTTTCTCACTCTGTCTATCAGAGGAAGCGAAGAGCTCTGTCCTCTCTGACCGAACACAGGTGCAACCTTGTTCAGGTCACATGGTGTGCCGGGTCATCTCACAAGGTCCTCAGTGCAGACAGTGATGAAAGTGAGAGGAAGAGAACATACAGCTGGGGGTTTGGCTAAATGCTAGTGGCTACTATGACTCCTGGCTGGCTAGTGTTGTAGGGAACGAAGCTTAGTTTCACTGTGATATACTGTAGCTCTATMACTTCTATTTACAGATGTGTGTGTGATAGGATAAGCATATTACATTGACAGGAAGCATTGGATTGCCTTCATAAATATTGTTTGGTGTKCTGTATATGACAACATATAATTGTGTTCTGTTGACAACTGAGGTCACTTTGATTAAAAAATATATAATAATAATATCTGACTGGATTGTTCAATTCTACCTGAAAATGAGCATCATTTTCTATTGGATTTTTTTGTTGTTGTATTCGCTCRAATTGCCTGTCTTCTCAATGTACTGTTGATCAATACCAGACATTACATTGTGTTGCATGACAACAACCTTCCTGTATAGAGCTAACCCCCAGTACCCATTTAGACCTGCCTAACATCATAACCTTGGTCTATTGTGGCTARCCTCACTAATTGTGTAGTCATGACTATGCTATATGTTCTCTACCAACTACTGGGGCTGTTCTGTAGGTCACACAGGAAGTGTTCCAAATGGCACCCTATTCCCTACCCAAGTGCAYTACTTTTGACCAGAGTCCTATGGGTCCTGGTCGCAAGTAGTGCACTACGTAGGGCATAGGGTGCCACTTGGGACTCAGMTTCAGGCTTCGGTTGATGTCAGAGTTGTAAAGATCAATTATAACCTAATTATTTTATCGYCTGTGTTTTCGTTTGTACTGAAACAATGTTAAACACTGCTGATCATCCATTCATCAGCCCTCTATCCTTCCCATTTTAATCAGTATACAAAAAAGGGAGCTTCTTAAATAGCACCCTACTTCCTCATATAGTTCACTATGCAAGCCCTGGTCACAAGTAGTGCACTATATAGGGAAGACTGTGCCATTTCAGACACTAAGACTTGTTTTTTTATTTCACTACTAGCTCGTCTTGTAGACCTTTTTATGTAAGGATCTGAGTTAACGTTCAACACATCAATAGTTCATGTAGGGATCTGAGTTAACGTTCAACACATCAATAGTTCATGTAGGGATCTGAGTTAACGATCAACACATCAATAGTTCATGTAGGGATCTGAACTAACGCTCAACACATCAATAGTTCATGTAGGGATCTGAGTTAACGTTCAACACATCAATAGTTCATGTAGGGATCTGAGTTAACGTTCAACACATATAATAGTTCATGTAGGATCTGACTAACGCTCACACCATCAATAGTTCATGTAGGGATCTGAACTAACGCTCAACACATCAATAGTTCATGTAGGGATCTGAGTTAACGTTCACACAATCAATAGTTCATGTAGGGATCTGAGTTAACGCTCAACACATCAATAGTTCATGTAGGGATCTGAGTTAACGTTCACACATCAATAGTTCATGTAGGGATCTGAGTTAACGTTCAACACATCAATAGTTCATGTAGGAATCTGAGTTAACGCTCTACACATCAATAGTTCATGTAGGGATCTGAGTTAACGTTCAACACATCATATAGTTCCGACCCCAGAAGGGGTGTTGTAACCACTTGGCGCCGTCATCTTTTGAGCTTCTGAGAAGTTTACATGTAGTGCTGCTGGCTACTGTTGACATGCTCCCAAACGGCACCCCATTTCCCTATTGGCCCTATGTCAAAAGTAGTGCACTACAAAGGAAATAGGCTGTAATTTGGGACACAGGCCCTGGTGTAGTGGTGATAATCAGCTAGGATTTGGCCATGTGCAGTTTATTTGATGTTCAGCCTCGTCTGTCTCCTCCTTTAAGAAGATGTTCAGCCTCGTCTGTCTCCCTCCTTTAAGAAGATGTTCAGCCTCGTCTGGTCTCCTCCCTTTAAGAAGATGTTCAGCCTCGTCTGTCTCCTCCCTTTAAGAAGATGTCAGCCTCGCTGTCTCCTCCTTTAAGAAGATGTTCAGCCTCGTCTGTCCCTCCCTTTAAGAAGATGTTCAGCCTCGTCTGTCTCCTCCCTTTAAGAAGATGTTCAGCCTCGTCTGGTCTCCTCCCTTTAAGAAGATGTTCAGCCTCGTCTGTCTCCTCCCTTTAAGAAAGAGTGTTCAGCCTCGTCTGTCTCCTCCCTTTAAGAAGATGTTCAGCCTCGTCTGTCTCCCCCTTTAAGAAGATGTTCAGCTCCGTCTGGTCTCCTCCCTTTAAGAAGATGTTCAGCCCCTCGTCTGGTCTCCTCCCTTAAGAAGAGTTCAGCCTCGTCTGGTCTCCTCCTTAAAAAGTTCAGCCTCGTCTGTCTCTCCCTTTAAGAAGATGTTCAGCCTCGTCTGTCTCTCCCTTAAGAGAAGACGACTGAAACGACCGTCCGTTTGAGGATGTTGGTAAATGGTGGAGTTTAGACCTAGCGGTGGATTTATTAAACAGGTTTTTAAATAACGCAAGAGTAGCGGAATGACATCCTTCGAGAGAACGTGTTGAATATGTTACCGAAGTTATGAGGTGGATTGATGATTGCGTTTGACATTTTAATGATTAGTGTTTAAACAGATTATGGTTGTTGCACATGCAGTGCTGTAGTGTACATTTGAATCATAGAAATATCAGATTGAACACATTTTACATTTCATATTTACGTTTCCATTTCAAGCTCGCCTATCGTACTTTAATTTGGTGTTTCATAAAGTAGATATTCATGAAAATATTAATATAAAAATGTATTGGATATGAGGTGAATAGACTTCAGATATGATTGTATGTATTTTATGAGAATCGCACACCACCAAAGACACATTATACTAGATTTGTTCTGAGTGTAGGAGGTGTGGTTCTGAGTGTAGGAGGTGTGTTCTGAGTGTAGGAGGTGTGTTCTGAGTGTAGAGGTGTGTTCTGAGTGTAGGAGGTGTGGTTCTGAGTGTAGGAGTGTGTGTTCTGAGTGTGGGAGGTGTGTTCTGAGTGTAGGAGGTGTTTCGAGTGTAGGAGGGTGTTTCTGGTGTAGGAGTGTTTCTGAGTGTAGGAGGTGTGTTCTGAGTGTAGGAGGTTGTTTCTGAGTGTAGGAGGTGTGTTCTGAGTGTAGGAGGTGTGTTCTGAGTGTAGGAGGTGCGTTTGAGTGCGGGAGGTGTGTTTGAGTGGCGGGAGGTTGTTTTTGAGTGCAGGAGGTGTGTTTTGAGTTAGGAGGTGTGTTTTGAGTGTAGGAGGTGTGTTTGAGTGTAGGAGTGTGTTTCTGAGTGTAGGAGGTGTGTTCTAGTTAGGATGGTGTGTTTTGAGTGTAGAGGTGTGTGCTGAGTGAGGAGGGTGTGTTCTGAGTGTAGGAGGTGTGTTTCTGAGTGTAGGAGGTGTGTTCTGAGTGTAGGAGGTGTGTTTCTGAGTGTGGGAGGTGTGTTCTGATGTAGGTGTGTTTCTGAGTGTAGGAGGTGTGTTTCGTGAAGTGAGGAGTGTGTTTCTGAGTGTAGGAGGTTGGTTCTGAGTGTAGGGGGTTTGAGTGGGAGGTGCTGTTCTGAGTGGGAGGTGTGTTCTGAGTGTAGGAGTGTGTTCTGAGTGTAGGAGGTGTGTTCTGAGTGTAGGAGGTGTGTTCTGAGTGTAGAGGTTGTGAGTGTAGGAGGTGCGTTTTGAGTGCGGGAGGTGCCGTGTTTGAGTGCGGGAGGTGTGTTGAGTGCAGGAGGTGGTTTTGAGTGAGGAGGTGTGTTTTGAGTGTAGGAGGTGTGTTTTGAGTGTGGAGGTGTGTTCTGAGTGTAGGAGGTGTGTTTCTGAGTTAGGTGTGTTCTGAGTGTAGGAGGTGTGTTCTGAGTGTAGGAGGTGTCTGAGTGTATGGAGGTGTGTCTGAGTGTAGGAGGTGTGTTCTGAGTGTAGGAGGTGTGTTCTGAGTGTAGGAGGTGTGGAGGTGCAGCCCTTGGATGATATCGCTAAAGGTTCTGAACGGTATATATATATATATAATATACGTAGTTGTATCTTAATTCACAACTCTAAATGTAGACATTCTGCACTTCCACTTGAATAACCTGCGACTCTCTCAGCTCCCGTATGCCAATGTGACTTAACATTAGCTTCATTTTTTTGTCCCGAAGTGAGACATCAATGGAATTCTTGAAATTCTTACAGCAGGAAACTGGTATCACCAAAGCGAAATAACTTCTGACAACAATTAGTTACCATTCAGGAACTGACAAAGAGGGGAACAGAGATCTTGTGGAATTAGAGAGAGCTCTTCCACTGTCATTAAGACATTACTGAAAGGAATAACAATTACATTAACCCTTTACGGGGGAAAGTATGAAATTATATACTGGACGTGTGTGAGAAGGAGAGGAGGGTAGGGGAGAAGAAGGAGGGAAGAAGGGGAAGAGAGGAGGGAAGGGAGAAGAGAGGAGGGGAAGAGAGGAGGGGAAGAGAGGAAGGTAGGAGAGAAGAAGAGGAGGAGAAGAGGGAAAGAGGAGGGGAAGAGAGGATAGAGGAGAGGAGAGAAGAGGGTAGGGGAGAAGACAGGAGGGTAGAGAGAGAGAGAGAGAAGAACAGAAGATGCTGTCAGAATGCAGACAGAGAATCTAATATCCAGTCACCATTCCATTTTAGTACTGTTTGTCAGTCACAGCGGATCCAAAGTGGCCGGTGTCAACGTGGCTCTCCTGTAATACAGGTCTCTGTCAGAGGCTTCGCTCCAAATGGCACCCTTAGAGGATACTCTCAATCCCTACCAGACACTGTTGTCGTGGATACCCTCAATGCCTACCAGACACTGTTGTCGTGGATACTCTCATATGCCTACCAGACACTGTTGTCGTGGATACTCTCAATGCCCTACCAGACACTGTTGTCGTGGATACCCAATGCCCTACAGACACTGTTGTCGTGATACCCTCAATGCCCTACCAGCACTGTTCGTGGATACTCTCAATACCCTACCAGACAATGTTGTCGTGGATACCCTCAATGCCCTACCAGACACTGTTGTCGTGGATACTCTCAATGCCCTACCAGCCAGTACAGTAATACAAATGCTTGTGTTTCTAGCTCCAACAGTACAGTAATTATATATGCTTGTGTTTCTAGCTCCAACAGTACAGTAATACATAATGCTTGTGTTTCAGCTCCAACAGTACAGTAATACTAATGCTGTGTTTCTAGCTCCAACAGTAACAGTATATCTAATGCTTGTGTTTCTAGCTCCAACAGTACAGTAATATATAATGCTTGTGTTTCTAGCTCCAACAGTACAGTATACATAATGCTTGTGTTTCTAGCTCCAACAGTACAGTAATATCTAATGCTTGTGTTTCTAGCTCCAACAGTAACAGTAATATATAATGCTTGTGTTTCCTAGCTCCAACAGTAGAGTAATAATATAATGCTTGTGTTTCTAGCTCCAACAGTAACAGTAATATCTAATGCTTGTTGTTCTAGCTCCAACAGTACAGTAATATATAATGCTTGTGTTTCTAGCTCCAACAGTACAGTAATACATAATGCTTGTGTTTCTAGCTCCAACAGTACAGTAATATATAATGCTTGTGTTTCTAGCTCCAACAGTACAGTAATACATAATGCTTGTGTTTCTAGCTCCAACAGTACAGTAAAATATAATGCTTGTGTTTCTAGCTCCAACAGTACAGTAATATTAATGCTTGTGTTTCTAGCTCCAACAGTACAGTAAAATATAATGCTGTGTTCTAGCTCCAACAGTACAGTAATACATAATGCTTGTGTTTCTAGCTCCAACAGTACAGTAATACATAATGCTTGTGTTTCTAGCTCCAACAGTACAGTAAATCTAATGCTTGTTGTTCAAGCTCCAAACATGTACAGAATACATAATGCTTGTGTTTCTAGCTCCAACAGTAACAGTAATAATAATGCTTGTGTTTCTACCGCCAACAGTGCAGTAATATCTAACAATACCCAACATTAGATTTTTTTTACCTTATTTAACTAGGCAAGTCAGTTAAAAACAAATTCTTATTTCAATGACGGCCCTAGGAACAGTGGGTTAACTGCCTTGTTCAGGGGCAGAAATGACAGATTTGTACCTTGTCAGCTCAGGGATTCGATCTTACAACCTTTCGTTATTAGTCCAACTCTCTAACCAACTAGGCTACTCGCCTCCTCTAACCACTAGGCTACCTGCCTCCTCTAACCACTAGGCTACCTGCCCTCCTCTAACCGCTAGCTACCTGCCTCCTCTAAACCACTAGGCTACCTGCCTCCTTAACCATAGCTAACATGCTCCTCTAACCGCTAGGCTACCTGGCCCTCTAACCGCTAGGCTACCCTGCCTCCTCTAACCGCTAGGCTACCTGCCTCCTCTAACCGTAGGCTACCTGCCTCTTCAACCGCTAGCTACCTGCCTCTCTACCGCTAGCTACCTGCCCCTCTAACCCGCTAAGGCTACCCGCCGCTCTAACCGCTAGGCTACCTGCCTCCTCTAAACCACTAGGCTACCTGCCTCTCTAATCACTAGGCTACCTGCCTCTTACCACTAGCTCCTGCCTCCTCAACCACTAGGCTACTCTCCTGCTAACCACTAGAACCCCCTCATAACCACTAGGCTACCTGCCTCCTCTAACCAACTAAGAATACCTGCCTAAAAAATTATCATGGATTTAAGAAATATGTAAATATATTAGGATGTGCAATCGTCGGAGTCCCAGAGTGAAATATTATATACTATATATATATATATACAGTATCAGTCAAAGGTGTGGACCCACCTACAGTACTCATTCAAGGGATTTTATTTATTTTTACTATTTTCTATATTGTAGAATAATAGTTAAGTCATGAAAACCATGAAATAACACATATGGAATCATGTAGTAACCAAAAAAGTGTTAAACAAATCAAACATATTTTATATTTGCGATTCTTCAAAGTAGCCACCTTTTGCCTTGATGACAGCWTTGCACAGTCTTGGCATTCTCTCAACCAGCTTCATGAGGTAGTCACCTGGAATGCATTTCAATGAACGTGTCCCTTGTTAAAACTTAATATGGACTTGGTCTTTTACCAAACAGGGTTATTTTCTGTACACCACTCCTACCTTGTCACAACACATCTGATTCACTCAAATGCATTAAGAATGAATTCCACGAATTTTGGCAAGAACATCTCAAATAAGCAAAGAGAAACAACAGTCCATCATTACTTTAAGACATGAAGATCAGTCAATCCGGAAAATGTCAAGAACTTTTAAAGTTTCTTCAAGTGCAGTCGCAAAAACCGTCAAGCGCTATGATTAAACTGGCTTTCATGAGGACCGCCACAGGAAAGGAAGACCCAGAGTTACCTCTGCTGCAGAGGATAMGTTTAGATTTTTGAGATTTTTGGATTAAAATATGACATAGAGTATTTGAACAGATTATCTCTGCATGTGTGGTTCCCACCGTGAAGCATGGAGGAGGAGGTGTGATGTTGTGTGGGTGCTGTGCTGGTGGCACTGTCTGTGATTTATTTACAATTCAAGGCACAATTAACCAGCATGGCTACCACAGCATTCTGCAGCGATACGCCATCCCATCTGGTTTGGCCTTAGTGGGACTATCATTTGTTTTTTAAGCACAATGACCCAAACACACCTCCAGGCTGTGTAAGGGCTATTTGACCTAGAAGCAGAGTGATGGAGTGCTGCATCAGATGACCTGGCCACCAMAATCACCCGACTTCAACCCAATTGAGATGGTTTGGGTTCAGTTGGACCGCAAAGTGAAGGAAAAGCGGCCAACAAGTGCTCAGCATATGTGGGAACTCCTTCAAGACTGTTTGAGTCAGATTGAGCTGTGACGTAATGCAGTGTTGGATGGTTGAAACACACACACTACACACTACACACATACCCTGGGGACTCACCCCCCCATCAGTTTGCACACAATCAGGCAGCGAAGGACAACGTTGCTACTTGATGTTGACGTTATCTCCCTCGGTCACCGCTAGTCATATGTCTCCCTCCACAGAGCTGCCAAGCTGGTCGTGCAGATGGAAGTGGTTTCAAAATACAGTACATCCAGGGTTTCACATGGGGAAAAATACAGTACTGTACATCCAGGGTTTCACATGGGGAAAAATACAGTTCCACACATCCAGGGTTTCACATGGGGAAAAATACAGTACTGTACATCAGGGTTTCACATGGGGAAAAATACAGTACTGTAACCAGGGTTTCACATGGGAGAAAAATACAGTACTGTACATCCAGGGTTTCAAACATGGGGAAAAATACAGTACTGTACATCCAGGGTTTCACATGGGGAAAAATACAGTACTGTACATCCAGGGTTTCACATGGGGAAAAATACAGCATTAGACAGTATTGGTTGTGTACTCTAAGCTGGTGTGTATTAGACAGTATTTGTCATGTACTCTAAGCTGGTGTGTATTAGACAGTATTGGTCATGTACTCCAAGCTGGTGTGTATTAGACAGTATTGGTCATGTACTCTAAGCTGGTGTGTATTTGTCATGTACTCTAAGCTGGTGTGTATTTGTCATGTACTCTAAGCTGGTGTGTATTTGTCATGTACTCTAAGCTGGTGTGTATTAGACAGTATTGGTCATGTACTCTAAGCTGGTGTGTATTAGACAGTATTTGTCATGGACTCTAAGCTTGTGTTTATTAGACAGTATTGGTCATGTACCCTAAGCTGGTGTGTATTAGACAGTATCTGTCATGTACTCTAAGCTGGTGTGTATTGGTCATGTACTCTAAACTGGTGTGTATTAGACAGTATTTGCCATGTACTATTAAACAGTTCTGACACATCATGGTGTTGTTACAGGTCACTGACAGTGTATCTTTATAAACAGTAGGTCGTGCACAGTTCTAATAGAGTCCGGCGTGAACCACACGTGGACTAGAACTTAACAGTTCACGTTCTAGCCTGGCTAACCAGTCAAGCTCTGTCAACTGGTAGCTTTGCTCACTATCGTACTGTACCTCGTGGTCTGGTGCTCCAGGCTATTCATTATCGACCTGTTGCATTCTGGGATGTTTGGTTTTAACTAGCGCACGTACGTGTAGGACGTCGGTTCTGACTTGGATCATCCCAGAACCGTAAGAGATGTCAATCTCAATTCCACCTCTACCTTTCACACACACACACACACACACACACACACACACACACAGTGGGATTATTGTTTTTGCATTCCCACCGCTACCTGTCTGCATCTGGCCAACGCTTTGTTCCAAGAAACAGCTAGACCTTTCCCAGGGTGCTTTGCTGCACTGCATACGACTGTCACTAAAATGTAGACATCCACACCATTATCACATACAGGTTAGCCGTAGGCCTGTAGCATCTTACTTATCGTCACTTATCTCTTTTATCACTAGTATGACTATTAGCACAATTATTGCTATTGTCAAAAGTGTCACTATTATCACTACTATCACAATTGCCACTGTTATCACTAGCATCATTGTTATCACTATTATCCCTGTTATAACTGTTATCACTATTATCCCTGTTATCACTATTATCCCTGTTATCACTAGTATCCCTGTTATAACTGTTATCACTATTATCCCTGTTATAACTGTTTATCACTATTACCCTGTTATCACTTACCCTGTATAACTATCATATTATCCTTACACTGTTATTCACACTGTTATACACTATTATCCCTGTTAAAACTACTGTTATCACTGTTATCACTATATCCCTGTTATCACTATTGCTGGTATAACTATCACTAATTATCCCTGTTATCACTGTTAATCACTATGATCACTGGTTATACACGTTGATCACTAGTAATCTCCTGTTAAGAATGTATTCACTATTATCCTCCCTGTTATCTCTATTCTAAAATCCTTATCGAGAATTAAATCGTTGTCCACCTGTACAGATCCTGAAAAGGACGATGTATCCCCACAATCAATGAATTCGCCTGAAGCCACTATTTGTTGGCACTATTCTATTTTCCTTCCAATGTTACATATGGTCCAACGCCTCTATCTAACTAGGGCCATTATCTATTGGGTTGACAGTCGCCTTGTGGGAGCATTGCGTGTGTGTTAAGTCGAACTAGCTTCTGAATCCCGCCTCATGTAATCCAATCTGTTCACAACTAGTATCCCCCTGGTCCGTTATCTAGATATTATCCCCTTGTCTCAGCAAACTGGTTATTCACTATTATCCCTGTATAACTTAGATAAAATTATCCCTGGTATAAACCTGTTATCCCACTATACTCTGTGTGTCCTGTTATCACTATATCCTGGCCCTGTTTACACTCATAGCCTGTTATCCCTCGTATCAATCTATTTATCCCTGTTGTATAACTCGTATCCCTGATCAACTGTGTACAACTAATATCACTGTGTACAACTTATGATCCCTGTTATCACTATTATCACTATTATCCCTGTTATCACTATTATCCCTGTTATAACTAGTATTCCTGTTATCACTATTATCCCTTTTATAACAGTTATCACCGATATAACTATTATAACTATTAGCAATGTTATAACTAGTATCACTATTGTCACTGTTTTCACTATTATTACTGTTATCACTGTTATCACTATTGTTGCTGTTATCACCATTAGCACTATTGTCACAATTGTCACCAATATCACTGCTTTCACAATTGTCAATGGTATCACTAGTATTACTGCCATCACTAGTATTACTGTTATCACTATTGCCGCTGTGATAGCTGTTATCACTGTTATCACCGTTATCACTATCACTATTATCACTCACGCCACTGTTATCACTATTAATACTAGTATTACTAGTATCACTGTTACTGCTATTATCACTGTTGACACTATTGTCACTTATCACTAGTATTACTGCTATCCCTGTTATCCCTGTTATCACTTTTATCACGGTTATCACTAGTGTCACGGCTATCACTATTGTCATTAGTATCACTACCAGTACCGTCCGTGTTCACTGTTATCACGTATCACTATTACTGCTGTTATCACTATTATTACTGTTATCACTATTATCACTGTTATCACCGTTATCACTGTTATCACTGTTGTCACGATTATAATTGTTATCCATAGTTTCACTATGATCACTTACCACTACTGTTACTGGTATTACTATTATCACTATTATCACTGTTATCACTACTATCAAGATTGCCACTGTTAGCACTAGTGTTGCTGTTAGCACTAGTGTTGCTGTTATCACTAGTGTTGTTGTTATCACTGTAATTGTTATTTTCACTGTTATCACTGTCACTTGTATTACAATTTTCACTATTGTCACTATCTGTATTATTTCTGTTATCACTGTTATCAGTGGTGTCACTAGTATCACTGTTATCAGTGGTGTCACTAGTATCACTGTTATCAGTGGTGTCACTAGTATCACAGTTATCACCAGGGTGGTCACTAGTATCACAGTTATCAGTGGTTCACTAGTATCACAGTTATCAGTGGTGTCACTAGTATCAACTGTTATCAGTGGTGTCACTGTATCACAGTTATCAGTGGTGTCACTAGTATCACAGTTATCAGTGGTCAACTAGTATCACTGTTGATCAGTGGTGTCCACTAGTATCACTGTTATCAGTGGTGTTCCATCTAGTATATCACTGTTATCAGTGGTGTCACTAGTATCACAGTTATCAGTGGTGTCACTAGTACACTGTTATCGGTGGTGTCACTATATACACTGTTATCGGTGGTGTCACTAGTATCACAGTTATCAGTGGTGTCACTAGTATCACGTTATCAGTGGTGTCACTAGTATCACAGTTATCAGTGGTGTCACTAGTATCACTGTTATCGGTGGTGTCACTAGTATCACAGTTATCAGTGGTGTCACTAGTATCACTGTTATCAGTGGTGTCACTTATACACTGTTATCAAAGATAATATCACTTTTATCACTATCACCATTGTTACTGTTATCATTATTATCAGTATTGTCACTATTATCACTGTTATCAATGTTATTAGTGATAATATCACAGTTATCACTAGTGTCAGAACCACTATTATTCCTGTTATCACTTGGCTAAGCTCCAGAACCCTGCTGGCTCATATCTGTGGTGTCATCATCACACTGGCGGTGGCATCTCCCGAGTGGCGCAGTGGTCTAAGGCACTGCATTTCAGTGCAAGAGGCGGCACTACAGTCCCTGGTTCAATTCCAGGCTGTATCACATCCGGCCATGATTGGGAGTCCCATAGGGCGGCGCGCAATTGGCCCGGCGTCATCAAGGGTTTGGCCGGGGTAGGCCGTCATTGTAAATACGAATTGTTCTTAACTGACTTGGCTAGTTAAATAAAGGTTAATATTTTAATCTCCTTGTCAACTTTGTGACCACAGCTCAGAACCTGACACCGGTCCCTGACACCCGCCCTGACACCGGTCCTCCAGAGGTGCTGATAGAAATGATTGCCTGTTCCTCATCCTCGTTCCTCACGTCTCTCTCTCTCTCTCCATCGCGAGTCGAATACTCCCTCTCTCACATCTGTTTTACATTATCCACAGATTCTGTCCAGACTGGCACCCAATTCCCATCACTAGTACACTACTATTGACCAGAATGGCACCCTATCCCTACATAGTGACATACTTTTGACCAGAGCCCATAGGGAATCGAAAAACGAGGTGCCAATGTCAGAGCGCGGAGGCCACCAAAGTGTTCCTGCA
>NW_019943914.1:14778-28281 GCF_002910315.2 Salvelinus sp. IW2-2015
GGTCGTGTTTTGAGTGCAGGAGGTGTGTTTGAGTGGTAGGGAGGTGTGTTTTGAGTGTAGGTGGTGTGTTTTTGAGTGTAGGAGGTGTGTTCTGAGTGTAGGAGGTGTGTTCTGAAGTGTAAGAAGGTGTGTCTGGTTAGGAGGTTGTGTTCTGAGTGTAGGAGGTGTGTTTCTGAGTGTAGGAGGTGTGTTCTCGAGTGTAGGGTGTGTTCCTGAGTGGTAGGAGGGTGTGGTTCTGAGGCAGGTGTGTTCTAGAGGTGGTGTTCTGAGTGTAGGAGTGGTGGAGGTGAGACCGGTTGGATAGATATACCGCTAAAGGTTCTGAGCGGTTATATATATATATATATATATATCCCGTAGTTGTATCCTTTAATTCACAACTCTAAATGTAGACATTCTGCACTTCACTTGAATAACCTGCGACTCTCTCAGCTCCCGTATGCCAATGGTGACTTAAACTTGCTTCATTTTTTTTGTCCCGAAGTGAGACATCAATGGAATTCTTGAAATTCTTACAGCAGGAAACCTGGTAATCACCAAAGCCTGAATAACTTCTGACAACAATTAGTTTACATTCAGGAACTGCACAAAAGAGGGGAACAGAGATCTTGTGGAATTAGAGAGAGCTCTTTCCACTGTCATAAGACCATTACTGAAAGGAATAACAATTACCATTAACCCTTTACAGGGGAAAAGTATGAAATTATATTACTGGACGTGTGTGAGAAGGAGAGGAGGGTAGGGAGAAGGAGGAGGGAAAGAGGAGGAAAGAGGAGGGAAAAGGGGAGAAGAGAGAGGGGAAGAGAGGAGGGAAGAGGGAAGGTAGGAAGAGAAGAGAGGGTAGGAGAAGAGGGGAAGAGAGGAGGGGAAGAGAGGATAGAGGAGAGGAGAGAAGAGGGTAGGGGAGAAGACACGGAGGTAGGAGAGAGGAGAGGAGATGAGAACAGAAGATGCTGTCAGAAGCAGACAAGAGTCTACAGTCCACCATTCCCATTTTAGTACTGTTGTCAGTCACAGCGGATCCAAAGTGGCGGGTGTCAACGTGACGTCTCCTGTAATACAGGTCTCTGTCAGAGGCTGTCGCTCCAAATGGCACCCTTAGAGGATACTACTCAATCCCTACCAGACACTGTTGTCGTGGATCACCTCAATGCCTACCAGACACTGTTGTCGTGGATACTCTCAATTGCCCTACAAGACACCTGTTGTCGTGGATACTCTCAATGCCCTACCAGACACTGTTGTCGTGGATACCCTCAATGCCCTACCAGACACTGTTGTCGTGGATACCCTCAATGCCCTAACCAGACACTGTTGTCGTGGATACTCTCATACCCTACCAGACATTTGTTGTCGTGGATACCCTCAATGCCCTACCAGACACTGTTGTCGTGATACTCCTCATGCCCTACCAGCCAGTACAGTAATACATAATGCTGTGTTTTCTAGCTCCAACAGTACAGTAATATATAATGCTTTTGTTTCTAGCTCCAACAGTACAGTAATACATAATGCTTGTGTTTCTAGCTCCAACAGTACAGTAATACATAATGCTTGTTTTCTAGCCTCCAACAGTAAAGTAATATCTAATGCTTGTGTTTCTACTCCAACAGTACAGTAATATATAATTGCTTGTGTTTCTAGCTCCAACAGTACAGTATATCATAAGCTTGTGTTTCTAGCCTCCAACAGTACAGTACAGTAATCTAATGCGGTGTGTTTCTAGCTCCAACAGTAAAGTAATATATAATGCTTGTTGTTCCTAGCTCCAACAGTAAGATAATATATAAATGCTTGTGTTTCTAGCTCCAACAGTACAAAGTAATATCTAATGCTTGTGTTTCTAGCTCAACAACAGTACAGTAATATATAATGCTTGTGTTTTCTAGCTCCAACAGTACAGTAATACATAATAGAGCTTGTGTTTTTAGCTCCAACAGTACAGTAATATATAAATGCTTGTGTTTCTAGCTCCAACAGTACAGTAATACCATAATGCTTGGTTTTCTAGCTCCAACAGTACAGTAAAATATAATGCTTGTGTTGTCTAGCTCCAACAGTACAGTAATATTAATGCTTGTGTTTCTAGCTCCAACAGTACAGTAATATAATGCCTATGTGTTTCTAGCTCCAACAGTACAGTAATACATAATGCTTGTGTTTCTAGCTCCAACAGTACAGTAATACATAATGCTTGTGTTTCTAGCTCCAACAGTACAGTAATATCTAATGCTTTGTGTTTCTAGCTCCAACAGTACAGTAATACATAATGTTGTGTTTCTAGCTCCCACAGTACAGTAATACATATACTTGTGTTTCTAGCTCCAACAGTGCAGTAATATCTAACAATACCCAACATTAGATTTTTTTTTACCTTTATTTAACTAGGCAAGTCAGTTAAGAACAAATTCTTATTTTAAAATGACGGCCGTAGGAACAGTGGGTTAACTGCTTGTTCGGGGCAGAAATGACAGATTTGTACCTTGTCAGCTCAGGATTCGATCTTACAACCTTTCGTTTTATTAGTCCAACTCCTCTAACCACTAGGCTACCTGCCTCCTCTAACCACTAGGTCTACCTGCCTCCTCTAACCACTAGGCTACTGCCTCCTTAACCGTAGCTACCTGCCTCCTCTAACACCAACTAGGCTACTGCCTCCCTCTAAACCACTAGACTACCTGCTCCTCTAACCTGTCGACCTGGCCCTCTAACCGCATAGGCTACCTGCCCCCTCTAACCGCTAGGCTACCTGCCTCCTTAAACCGCTAGGCTACCTGCCTCCTCTAACCGCTAGCTAACCTGCCTCCTCTAACCGCTAGGCTACCTGCCCTCTTAACCGCTAGGCCTACCCGCGCCTCTAACCGCTAGGCTACCTGCCTCCCTCTAACCACTAGGCTACCTGCCTCCTCTAATCACTAGGCTACCTGCCTTCCTCTAACCACTAAGGCTACCTGCCTCCTCTAACCACTAGGCTACCTGCCTCCTGCTAACCACTAGCTACCTGCTCCCTCTAAACCACTAGGCTACCTGCCTCCTCTAACCCACTAGAAAATCCTGCCTAAATTAAATCATGGATTTAAGAAATATGTAATATATTAGGATGTGCAATGTCGGAGTCCAGAGTATAAATATATATATACTATATATATTTACAAGTATCAGTCAAAGGTGTGGACCCAACCTACAGTAGCTCATTCAAGGGATTTTATTTATTTTTACTATTTTCTATATTGTAGAATAATAGTTAAGTCATGAACCATGAAATAACACATATGGAATCATGTAGTAACCAAAAAAGGTGTTAAACAAATCAAACATATTTTATATTTGCGATTCTCAAAGTAGCCCACCTTTTGCTCTGAGACAGCATTGCACAGTCTTGGCATTCTCTCAACCAGCTTCATGAGGTAGTCACCTGGAATGCATTTCAATGAACGTGTCCCTTTGTTAACTTATATGGACTTGGGTCCTTTTACCAAACAGGGTTATTTCTGTACACCACTCCACCACCTTGTCACAACACAATCTGATTCACTCAAATGCATTAAGAATGAATTCCACGAATTTTGGCAAGAACATCTCAAATAAGCAAAGAGAAACAACAGTCCATGCATTACTTTAAGACATGAGATCAGTCAATCCGGAAAAATGTCAAGAACTTTTAAAGTTTCTTTCAAGTGCAGTCGCAAAAACCAGTCAAGCGCTATGATTAAACTGGCTTTCATGAGGACCGACCACAGGAAAGGAAGACCAGAGTTACCTCTGCTGCAGAGGATACGTTTAGATTTTTGAGAATTTTTGGATTTAAAATAATGACATAGAGTATTTGAACAGATTATCTCTGCATGGGGTGTGTCCCACCGTGAGCATGAGGAGGAGGTGTGATGTTGTGTGGGTGCTGTGCTGGTGGCACTGTCTGTGATTTATTTACAATTCAAGGCACAATTAACCAGCATGGCTACCACAGCATTCTGCAGAGATACGCCATCCATCTGGTTTGGCCTTAGTGGGACTATCATTTGTTTTTTTTAAGCACAATGACCCAAACACACCTCCAGGCTGTGTAAGGGCTATTTGACCTAGAAGCAGAGTGATGGCGTGTCCTGCATCAGATGACTGCGCCACCAAATCACCCGACTTCAACCCAATTGAGATGGTTTGGGTCTCGTTGGACCGCAAAGTGAAGGAAAAGCGGCCAACAAGTGCTCAGCATATTGGGAACTATCCTTAAGAAAGACTGTTTGAGTCAGATTGAGCTGTGACGTAAATGCAGTGTTGGATGGTTGAAACACACACACTACACACTACAACACTACCTGGGACTCACCCCCCATCAGTTTGCACACAATCAGGCAGCGAAGGCACACGTTGCTACTTGATGTTGACGTTATCTCCCTCGGTCACCGCAAGTCATAGTTTCTCCCTCCACAGAGCTGCCAAGCTGGTCGTGCAGATGGAATGGTTTCAAAATACAGTACATCCAGGGTTTCACAGGGAAAATACAGTACTGTACATCCAGGGGTTCACATGGGGAAAAATCAGTTCCACACATCCAGGGTTTCACATGGGGGAAAATACAGTACTGTACATCCAGGGTTTCACATGGGAAAAAATACAGTACTGTAGATCCAGGGTTTCAACATGGGGAAAAATACAGTACTGTAGATCCAGGGTTTCAACATGGGGAAAATACAGTACTGTACATCCAGGGTTTCACATGGGGAAAAATACAGTACTGTACAATCCAGGGTTTCACATGGGGAAAAATACAGTTACTGTACCTCAGGGTTTCACAATGGGGAAAAATACAGCATTAAGACAGTATTGGTTGTGTACTCTAAAGCTGGTGTGGTATTAGACAGTATTTGTCATGTACTCTAAGCTGGTGTGGTATTAGACAGTATTGGTCATGTACTCCAAGCTGGTGTGTATTAGACAGTATTGGTCATGTACTCTAAGCTGGTGTGTATTTGTCATGTACTCTAAGCTGGTGTGTATTTGTCATGTACTCTAAGCTGGTGTGTATTTGTCATGTACTCTAAGCTGGTGTGTATTAGACAGTATTGGTCATGTACTCTAAGCTGGTGTGTATTAGACAGTATTTGTCATGGACTCTAAGCTTGTGTTTATTAGACAGTATTGGTCATGTACCCTAAGCTGGTGTGTATTAGACAGTATCTGTCATGTACTCTAAGCTGGTGTGTATTGGTCATGTACTCTAAACTGGTGTGTATTAGACAGTATTTGCCATGTACTATTAAACAGTTCTGACACATCATGGTGTTGTTACAGGTCACTGACAGTGTATCTTTATAAACAGTAGGTCGTGCACAGTTCTAATAGAGTCCGGCGTGAACCACACGTGGACTAGACTTAACAGTTCACGTTCTAGCCTGGCTAACCAGTCAAGCTCTGTCAACTGGTAGCTTTGCTCACTATCGTACTGTACCTCGTGGTCTGGTGCTCCAGGCTATTCATTATCGACCTGTTGCATTCTGGATGTTTGGTTTTAACTAGCGCACGTACGTGTAGGACGTCGGTTCTGACTTGGATCATCCCAGAACCGTAAGAGATGTCAATCTCAATTCCACCTCTACCTTTCACACACACACACACACACACACACACACACACACACACAGTGGGATTTTGTTTTTGCATTCCCACCGCTACCTGTCTGCATCTGGCCAACGCTTTGTTCCAAGAAACAGCTAGACCTTTCCCAGGGTGCTTTGCTGCGCTGCATACGACTGTCACTAAAATGTAGACATCCACACCATTATCACATACAGGTTAGCCGTAGGCCTGTAGCATCTTACTTATCGTCACTTATCTCTTTTATCACTAGTATGACTATTAGCACAATTATTGCTATTGTCAAAAGTGTCAATATATCACTACTATCACAATTGCCACTGTTATCACTAGCATCATTGTTATCACTATTATCCCTGTTATAACTGTTATCCTATTATCCCTGTTATCACTATTATCCCTGTTATCACTAGTATCCCTGTTATAACTGTTATCACTATTATCCCTGTTATAACTGGTATCACTATTATCCCTGTTTATCACTATTATCCCTGTTATAACTGTTATCACTATTATCCCTGTTATCACTGTTATCACTATTATCCCTGTTATCACTGTTATCACTATTATCCCTGTTATCACTATTATCCCTGTTATCACTGTTTATCACTATTATCCCTGTTATCACTATTATCCCTGGTATAACTTATCACTATTATACCCTTTATCACTGTTATCACTAGTATCACTGTTATCACTGTTATCACTAGTATCCCTGTTATAACTGTTATCACTATTATCCCTGTTATCTCTATTATCCCTGTTATCACTATTATCCCTGTTATAACTGTTATCACTATTATCCCTGGTATCACTATTATCCCTGTTATAACTGTTATCACTGTTATCCCTGTTATCCCTGTTATCACTATTATCCCTGTTATAACTGTTATCACTAGTATCCCTGTTATCACTATTATCCCTGTTATCCTGTTATCACTATTATCCCTGTTATAAACTTATCAAATTATCCCTGGTATAACTGTTATCACTATTATCCCTGTTATCACATATCCCGTTATCACTATTTCCCTGTTATCCCTGTTATCACTATTATCCCTGTTATAACTGTTATCCCTGTTATCACTGTTATCACTATTATCACTGTTATCACTATATCCCTGTTATCACTATTATCACTATTATCCCTGTTATCACTATTATCCCTGTTATAACTAGTATTCATGTTATCACTTTATCCCTTTTATAACAGTTATCACCGATATAACTATTATAACTATTAGCAATGTTATAACTAGTATCACTATTGTCACTGTTTTCACTATTTTACTGTTATCACTGTTATCACTATTGTTGCTGTTATCACCATTAGCACTATTGTCACAATTGTCACCAATATCACTGCTTTCACAATTGTCAATGGTATCACTAGTATTACTGCCATCACTAGTATTACTGTTATCACTATTGCCGCTGTGATAGCTGTTATCACTGTTATCACCGTTATCACTATCACTATTATCACTCACGCCACTGTTATCACTATTAATACTAGTATTACTAGTATCACTGTTACTGCCTATTATCACTGTTGACACTATTGTCACTTATCACTAGTATTACTGCTATCCCTGTTATCCCTGTTATCACTTTTATCACGGTTATCACTAGTGTCACGGCTATCACTATTGTCATTAGTATCACTACCAGTACCGTCCGTGTTCACTGTTATCACGTATCACTATTACTGCTGTTATCACTATTATTACTTGTATCACTATTATCACTGTTATCACCGTTATCACTGTTATCACTGTTGTCACGATTATAATTGTTATCCATAGTTTCACTATGATCACTTACCACTACTGTTACTGGTATTACTATTATCACTATTATCACTGTTATCACTACTATCAAGATTGCCACTGTTAGCACTAGTGTTGCTGTTAGCACTAGTGTTGCTGTTATCACTAGTGTTGTTGTTATCACTGTAATTGTTATTTTCACTGTTATCACTGTCACTTGTATTACAATTTTCACTTATTGTCACTATCTGTATTATTTCTGTTATCACTGTTATCAGTGGTGTCACTAGTATCACTGTTATCAGTGGTGTCACTAGTATCACTGTTATCAGTGGTGTCACTATTATCACAGTTATCAGTGGTGTCACTAGTATCACAGTTAATCAAGTGGTGTCACTAGTATCACTGTTATCAGTGGTGTCACTAGTATCACTGTTATCAGTGGTGTCACTAGTATCACAGTTATCAGTGGTGTCACTAGTATCACAGTTATCAGTGGTGTCACTAGTATCACTGTTATCAGTGGTGTCCACTAGTATCACTGTTATCAGTGGTGTCACTAGTATTCTCACTGTTATCAGTGGTGTCACTAGTATCACAGTTATCAGTGGTGTCACTAGTATCACTGTTATCGGGTGGTGTCACTAGTATCACTGTTATCGGTGGTGTCACTAGTATCACAGTTATCAGTTGGTGTCACTAGTATCACAGTTATCAGTGGTGTCACTAGTATCCCACAGTTATCAGTGGTGTCACTAGTATCACTGTTATCGGTGGTGTCACTAGTATCACAGTTATCAGTGGTGTCACTAGTATCACTGTTATCAGTGGTGTCACTAGTATCACTGTTATCAAAGATAATATCACTTTTATCACTATCACCATTGTTACTGTTATCATTATTATCAGTATTGTCACTATTATCACTGTTATCAATGTTATTAGTGATAATATCACAGTTATCACTAGTGTCAGTATTATCACTATTATTACTGTTATCACTTGGCTAAGCTCCAGAACCCTGCTGGCTCATATCTGTGTGTCATCATCACACTGGCGGTGGCATCTCCCGAGTGGCGCAGTGGTCTAAGGCACTGCATTTCAGTGCAAGAGGCGGCACTACAGTCCCTGGTTCAATTCCAGGCTGTATCACATCCGGCCATGATTGGGAGTCCCATAGGGCGGCGCGCAATTGGCCCGGCGTCATCAAGGGTTTGGCCGGGGTAGGCCGTCATTGTAAATACGAATTTGTTCTTAACTGACTTGGCTAGTTAAATAAAGGTTATATTTTAATCTCCTTGTCAACTTTGTGACCACAGCTCAGAACCTGACACCGGTCCCTGACACYGGTCCCTGACACCGGTCCTCCAGAGGTGCTGATTAGAAATGATTGCCTGTTCCTCATCCTCGTTCCTCACGTCTCTCTCTCTCTCTCCATCGCCGAGTCGAATACTCCCTCTCTCACATCTGTTTTACATTATCCCAGATTCTGTCCAGACTGGCACCCTATTCCCTACATAGTGCACTACTTTTGACCAGACTGGCACCCTATTCCCTACATAGTGCACTACTTTTGACCAGACTGGCACCTTATTCCCTACATAGTGCACTACTTTTGACCAGTGCCCATAGGGAATAGGGTGCCATTTCAGACGCGGACCCAGTGTTCCTCAGTGAGTGATGTCATCTGCATGGTGTAGGTGGGCAAAGTGACCCCGGCACAATGACTGGAAATTGTGCCTCAGCTGGGTGCTAAACGGGCCTTCAATCTCAACAATCCTTTTAATCTTTCATCAATCACGTGGGAGTAGCTAGAGCCAGGACCTGGCTTGCATCCCAAATCGCATCCTATTCCCTATAATGGCATCCTATTCCCTATGGGTCCTGGTCAAAAGTAGTGCACTATGTAGGGAATAAGATGCCAATCGGTACGCAGCACTGATCCTTTTACTGTATGAGGGGAAACGTTACATTTCTGTTAAATTGGCAAGAGCCCGACTGCAGCCAATCTGTTAATCCAGGGGAGGTTCCAGGTGTCAGCGACAGAAGCGGTSTTTTAGGGCCCCTTACCGCTAGAGGGCCCCGAACTCAGTCGGGGTCTCAACTTACTGTGGAGAGTTAGAATAGTAGAAWACACAAGGTAGGACCTTTTCAAAGTGTGTTTGTGCATCAGCAGTTTCTCCTCTTATGTCAGTCACTGACAGTCACTCCATTAGCCACGTCAGCTAACATTATTTAGCTTGGTAGTTAGTTTAGCCAGCTATCTGAACTTTGTAGTAATCATGACTGAATACCGACCGGGCATGTAGGGGCCCTAAACTCCAGGGGGCCCCAATTCATTGTGTTAGTCATTCTCACTCAGATAATATTAACATGGCATAAGTCATTACAAAATGTGTAGAATTGCAGAAAATTAGCTGTAAAACTGCAAAAACMTTCTCTCTGTCCCATGGCAAAATGTGTACATTTTCATGAAATTTGTTTTAAAATTGCAATGTTTGTAACGCTCTTCTACTTCGTCCTCCTCCTCAGACGAGGAGAGGCGAGAAGGATCGGAGGACCAATTTGCAGCGTAGTAATTTGACATGATATTTATTAAAGAATAAAGACAAATACGAAAAACACTTGAGAATTTACAAAAATAATAAACGGAGTCAACAGATCTGAACAAACGAACTTACATAACACGAAGAACGCACGAACAGGAAAAATAGACTACACAAAAACCGAACGAACAAAACTAAACAGTCCCRTGTGGTGCAAACAGACACAGACACGGAAGACAACCACCCACAACAAACAATGTGAAACCACCTACCTTAATATGGTTCTCAATCAGAGGAGATGAAAACCACCTGCCTCTAATTGAGAACCATATCAGGTCACCCATTAACCAACATAGAAACACATAACATAGAATGCCCACCCCAACTCACGCCCTGACCGACTAACACATACAAAAACAACAGAAAACAGGTCAGGAACGTGACAATGTTATCTCTCCCCCACATGGCAAAATGTGCAGAATTGCAGAAAACTAGCTTTAAAACAGCAACATTTTCTCCAAGCCTCTTGRCAAAATGTGCAGAATTTCAGGAAATGAACATTAAAACTAACTGTCAAGAGGGGTGCCACTAAARTGTCGAGGCGTCAAATAATGAAGTGTTCTACTTTTGACCAGAGCCCTGTGAACCCATTAGGTGAACAATTTGTTGATGTGCCCTTGAGCAAGGTCCTTAACCCTAATTGCTTCTGTATGTTGCTCTGGATACGAGTGTCTACTACATATCAAATGTAGGTTAGGGGCCCCCCCGAACCAAATCTGGTTTAGGGCTCCCAAAAGGCTAGCGCTGTCCCTGTTTCAAATCCCTGAAAGTTGGCGTCCAAGAAAAGTTATGATAATACAAGATAAGTTTGACTCGGTATAATTGAAGGAGAAAATCATTYGTCCTCATGAAATGGAATGCAAATAAACAAATCGAGGTGGAAAGTTCCCCGTCATGATAAGAGAAGGTTTGTGGATTAGAATTYGGTTTTTGACAGACAGAGGGACAAATTGGTTGGAGGTTTTCTTTACATTTTAGGTGTACTACTGTTTCAATTACTTCTCTGTTCAGTCGTAATGTCAACATTGATATTGCCAACGTATAGAAACCGAGGATAACGTCTATAATTGTCAAGAGCAGGCGATGTCAGGTRCAGAATGATCAGAATGTAGTAAATAGGCACACACTAACTCCGGTCAAAACAATGACAGCACACGCGTTAAGCAAAAACACAAAACTTAACAAAAGTCAAAAGTGTCACTATTGTCACTACTATCACAATTGCCAGCCAACGAGAGCGTACAGGTCAAAGTATAGTGCCTGACAATACCCACATAACAAGAAACAATTACACACAAAGACATGGAGGGGGAACAGAGGACTAAATACATGCAGTGTGATTATGGAATGAAAAGCAGGTGTGTAATGGAACAAGACAAAACAAATGGACATATGAGAAATGGAGCAGCGATGGCTARAAAGCCTGGTGAAATCGAACGCCGAACGCCGCCCGAACAAGGAGAGGTGGAAGTCGTGACAATAATAATAATAATATCTATAAGTCTGTAGGCCAGTAATAGCGTCCTACTTCTCTTATGGTATCGTGGCAAGAACCGTGGAATGACCCTGAGCCATCYAGCAGTTTCTCCAAGTAAAGCCTCATTGATAATATTAAGTTGTKGCTGAGACACTCCACTGGCAAACGGAGAAACCGTATCCCTCCACAAGAGTCCCGGTCTGTGTCCCAAATGGCACCTTATTCCCTAATTATAGTGCACTACTTTAAACGCAGGCCCAAGTCTCCTGATTACTCTGAAGAAGTAACAGTCTACTAGTCTAGTACCACGGTAATTGCCATCTCAGACAGATGTAGTGGAAACGTGGATGTGAGAGCATCTCGAGTAGATGATGATTAAAAAAMMCATTCGTCTGCTCAAGATACCCATCCAATAAAAGCCAAGCACACTGTCACAGGCAGCACTGTTAAAAAGAGGGTTTTATATAGCTTCATATAGATTTATTTAGATTTATGTACAGAGATGTATTTATCTAAAACCAAGAGACAGCATACAAAACATTACAAAATGTGAGAGACAACAGACCCGGAGAGAGAAAAAGAGAGAGACCGAGAGAGACCTAGAGAGGAAGAGACCAAGAGAGGGAGAGACCGAGAAAGAGGCCGAGCGAGAGAGAAAAGAGAGAGACGGAGAGAGACGGAGAGAGAGAGAGAGAGACACAGGGAGGTAGAGAGACAGGGAGAGGGGGAGACCGAGAGAGGGAGAGACCGAGAGAGAGACGGAGAGAGAGAGAACAGGGAGGTAGAGAGACAGGGAGAGGGAGAGACCAGAGAGAGAGGAGAGAGGAGACGGAGAGAGAGACCGGAGGAGAGAGAGAGACAGGGAGAGAGCGCTACAGAGCTCAGAGAGCGTCCACAGCTATCTCCTCCTTGTATTTTTGTAAATGGAGAGAGAGAAAGAGAGATGTTTCCCATGCGAATAAAGCCAATTGAATTGAATTGAGAGCGAAGGAGTCTGGCTAAGCGTAGTCTAATTAAGGGTTTTATGGGGCATATAATGTAAGTCAATTACAGCAATAACCTTAACTTAAAATCAAATACATTTTCCCCCTTGTTGTGAAGACATTGGATATTGAATTATAGATATACTCTGAGCTTAAACTCTCTCTCTCTCTCTTTCTCTCTCTCTCTCTCGCGCTATCTCTCTCTCTCTCTCTCTCCAAATCAATTCAATTTTCAATTCAATTTGCTTTATTGGCATGACGTAACAATGTACATATTGCCAAAGCTTATTTTGGATATTTACAATATGAAAAAAAAATGAGAATCAAAATTGTCAATGGGACAACAGTAACAACAATAACCAAGTGTCAAAATAACCATACATTGAACAATAACAATAAACATACAGTAGAGTACATGTGCAGGTTGATTGGTCTGTCAGACACTGTCCCTCATCTTATGGCAGGCAGCAAAGTAGTGCGCTGCCAACCCACAGCTCTCTGCGTCCTCCCCCAACAGGACGGGTAGCCTATCCTCATCCGAGAGGTCTTTGAAACCTTGAATAAGGGTTTCAAATTTGGGGAAATGACACTCTAATTGTTTTATATTTTTCGCATTTTGTCAGGAAATGCAGCTCCGTCTCAGGTTCTGCTGTGGTGCAGTGGTTGCCCAGCATTTCCTTTGCTTTGTGCTTGTGTTTCCCAATAGGTAATGTGGTGTTGCTTTGTGCTTGTGTTTCCCAATAGGTAATGTGGTGTTGCTTTGTGCTTTGTGTTTCCCAATAGGTAATGTAGTGGTGCTTTGTGCTTTGTGTTTCCCAATAGGTAATGTGGTGTTGCTTTGTGTTTGTGTTTCCCAATAGGTAATGTAGTATTGCTTGTGTTTCCCAATAGGTAATGTGGTGTTGCTTTGTGCTTTGTGTTTCCCAATAGGTAATGTGGTGTTGCTTTGTGCTTGTGTTTCCCAATAGGTAATGTGGTGTTGCTTTTGTTTCCCAATAGGTAATGTAGTATTGCTTTGTGTTTGTGTTTCCCAATAGGTAATGTAGTGTTGATTTGTGCTTGTGTTTCCCAAT
>NW_019943914.1:32589-33918 GCF_002910315.2 Salvelinus sp. IW2-2015
GTTATTTAGATTTTAAACTGGAATTGCTCTTTTTTGAGTTTTTATTATTAGTGGATATTAGCCTAATTCTGCCCTGCATGTATTGTTTGTTGATTTCCTCTGGACATGTAGGAGAATATTGCAGAACTCTGCATGCAGGGTTTCAATGGGGTGTTTGTCCCATTGGGTGAAATATTGTTTTGAAAGATTTTGTCTAATTCCCTGAGATCTTGATCTTTTCTGGAAAATCATATTTGTTTTGTCTTTTCGGGGGTTTACTGCCAGAGCTGCTTTAGCAGGTCCAGGCTCTGCTGTAGGATGTTTGACAGCATTTAACCTTTGAATTGTGGAGACTAACACCAGGGTCTGAGAATTTTTCTAGAATAGTAACTCATTGATGTAAATATCGAAGAGTGCAGGGCTCAGATTGCAACCCTGGCGAAGGCCTCGCCCTTGGTTAAAGAAGTCTGTTCTTTTCTTGCCAATTTTGTTGCTGCACATATTGCCAGTATACAATGATTTAATTATGTCATATGTTTTACCCCCTACACCACTTTCAATAACTTTGGTAGAACAGTCCTGTATACCAAATAGAATCAAATGCTTTTTGGAAGTCGATAGAGCAAGCATACATTTTGGTATTATTTTGATGGAGATCTATCAAATCTATTTATCTATCAGGGTGTGTAGGGTGTAAATATGATCGGTCGTACGATGTTTAGGTATAAATCCAATTTGGCTTTTACTCAAGACATTGTTCCTATTAAGGAAGTTTAGAAATCTTACATTTATAATACTACATTTTGCTCCTTTGCACCCCATTATTTCTATCTACTTTGCACATTATTCCACTGCAAATTTACCATTCCAGTGTTTTACTTGCTATATTGTATTTACTTCACACCATGGCCTTTTTTTGCCTTACTCCCTTATCTCACCTCATTTGCTCACATTGTATATAACTTATTTTCTACTGTATTATTGATGTATGTTTGTTTATTCCATGTGTAACTCTGTGTTGTTGTATGTGTCGAACTGCTTTGCTTTATCTTGCCAGGTCGCAGTTGTAAATGAGAACTTGTTCTCAACTTGCCTACCTGGTTAAATAAAGGTGAAAATAAATAAATAAATAAAAATCTCAGTCCGTTCCGCTCTGACATGGCTCGTCCTATGTATAAGTCTTAATTCATCCTTACTTAGATGTGTGTGTATTGGATATGTTGTGTAATTTGTTAGCTATTACTGCACTGTCAGAGTAGAAACACAAGCATTTCGCTACACCTGCAATAAATCTGCTAATCACGTGTATGTCAATAAACTTTGATTTGATTTGAACCTGGGGAAGGTTTT
>NW_019943914.1:36063-43203 GCF_002910315.2 Salvelinus sp. IW2-2015
CTTTTGGTCGTCTCTCCTTCCAGTTCTCTGCTGCCAATGACTGAACGAACTACAAAAATCTCTGAAACTGGAAACACTTATCTCCCTCACTAGCTTTAAGCACCAGCTGTCAGAGCAGCTCACAGATTACTGCACCTGTACATAGCCCATCTATAATTTAGCCCAAACAACTACCTCTCCCCATACTGTATTTTATTTTGCTCCTTTGCACCCCATTATTTCTATTTCTACTTTGCACATTATTCCACTGCAAATCTACCATTCCAGTGTTTTACTTGCTATATTGTATTTACTTCACCACCATGGCCTTTTTTTGCCTTCACCTCCCTTATCTCACCTCATTTGCTCACATTGTATATAGACTTATTTTTCTACTGTATTATTGATTGTATGTTTGTTTATTCCATGTGTAACTCTGTGTTGTTGTATGTGTCGAACTGCTTTGCTTTATCTTGGCCAGGTCGCAGTTGTAAATGAGAACTTGTTCTCAACTTGCCTACCTGGTTAAATAAAGGTGAATAAATAAATAAATAAATAAAAATCTCAGTCCGTTCCGCTCTGACATGGCTCGTCCTTATGTATAAAGTCTTAATTCATTCCTACTTAGATGTGTGTGTATTGGGTATATGTTGTGTAATTTGTTAGCTATTACTGCACTGTCAGAGTAAGAAACACAAGCATTTCGCTACACCTGCAATAACATCTGCTTATCACGTGTATGTGACCAATAAACTTTGATTTGATTTGAACCTGGGGAAGGTTTTTTGTAGTATTATAAATGTAAGATTTCTAAACTTCCTTAATAGGAACAATGTCTTGAGTAAAAGCCAAATTGGATTATAACCAAACATCGTACGACCGATCATATATTACACCCTACACACCCTGTGAAAGATGATAAATCTCCATCAAATAATACCAAAATGTATGCTTGCTCTACGACTTCCAAAAAGCATTTGATTCTATTTGGTATACAGGACTGTTCTACCAAAGTTATTGAAAGTGGTGTAGGGGGTAAAACATATGACATAATTAAATCATTGTATACTGGCAATATGTGCAGCAACAAAATTGGCAAGAAAAGAACAGACTTCTTTAACCAAGGGGAGGCCTTCGCCAGGGTTGCAATCTGAGCCCTGCACTCTTCGATATTTACATCAATGAGTTACTATTCTAGAAAAATTCTCAGCCCTGGTGTTAGTCTCCACAATTCAAAGGTTAAATGCTGTCAAACATCTACAGCAGAGCCTGGACCTGCTAAAGCAGCTCTGGCAGTAAACCCCCGAAAAGACAAAACAAATATGATTTCCAGAAAGATCAAGATCTCAGGGAATTAGACAAATCTTTCAAAACAATATCACCCAATGGACAAACACCCAATTGAAACCCTGCATGCAGAGTTCTGCAATATTCTCCTACATGTCCAGAGGAAATCAACAAACAATACATGCAGGGCAGAATTAGGCTAATATCCACTAATAATAAAAACTAAAAAAGGCAATTAGTTTTGGAAACATCTCAAATACAGTGACCCCCTCTCATATCATTACCAAGCCCTGCAATGCCAAGAGCTGAGCAAAGAAAAGAGTCCCTCATCCAGCTGGTCCTGGGCTGAGTTCACAACCTGTTCTACTAACACACTGAAGCCTCAGTCCCCTTACCAGCGGTCCTGGGGCTGAGTTCACTAACCTGTTCTAATAACACACTGAAGCTCAGTCCCTCATCCAGCGGTCCTGGGGCTGAGTTTACTAACCTGTTCTAATAACACACTGAAGCCTCAGTCCCCTCATCCAGCGGTCCTGGCTGAGTTCACAACCTGTTCTACTAACACACTGAAGCCTCAGGACCAGAACATCCAATCAATCAGAATAAACAAATTACAACACATCAAACAAACTACATCTATGTAAACACAAGCACAAGCAAAACTACATTACCTATTGGGAAACACAAGCACAAACAAACACACATTACTATTGGGAAACAACACAAGCAAACCACTACATTACCTTATTGGGAAACACCAAGCACAAATCAATACTACATTACCTATTGGGAAAACAAGCACAAATCAACACTACATTACTATTGGAAACCACCAAACCACAAAGCTACTACCATTACCTATTGGGAAACAAAAAGCAACACCACATTACCTATTTGGGAAACACAAGCACAAAGCAACACCACATACTATGGGGAAGAAGAATTGGTTTTGGGGGTGACCAGAGAGATATTGCTGCTGGAGTGCGTGCTACAGGTGGGTGCTGCTATGGTGACCAGCGAGCTGAGATACGGGGGGACTTTACCTCGCAGGGTCTTGTAGATGACCTGGAGCGAGTTTGGCGACGAGTATGAAGCGAGGGCCAGCCAACGAGAGCATACAGGTCGCAGTGGTAGGTAGTATATGGGGCTTTGGTGACAAAACGGATGGCACTGTGATAGACTGCATCCAATTTATTGAGTAGGGTATTGGAGGCTATTTTGTAAAAAACAGTATATACATATGAGATGAGTAATGCCAGATATGTAAACATTATTAAAGCGACTAGTGTTCCGTTCCTTTAAAGTGGCCAGTGATTTCTAGTCTATGTATATAGGGCAGCAGCATCTAATGTGCTAGTGATGGCTGTTTAACAGTCTGATGGCCTTGAGATAGAAGCTGTTTTTCAGTCTCTCGGTCCCTGCTTTGATGCACCTGTACTGACCTCGCCTTCTGGATGATAGCGGGGTGAACAGGCAGTGGCTCGGGTGGTTGTTGTACTTGATGATCTTTTTGGCCTTCCTGTGACATCGGGTGCTGTAGGTGTCCTGGAGGGCAGGTAGTTTGCCCCCGGTGATGCGTTGGGGAGACCGCACCACCCTCTGTAGAGTCTTGCAGTTGTGGGCGGAGCCGTTGCCGTACCAGGCGGTGATAAAGCCCGACAGGGCGCTTTCATTTGTGCATCTGTGGGTGTAGTATCCAGAAAGGTATTTAAGTTTTGGTTACAGGTTGCTTTCTGGTATTCTTCTGTGCTGTTTTGGGCCCATCTGTATGAATTGCTGATGTTGTACAGCTCACTGGCCTTGAATGTGTGGTTGTTTCCATGTCTGTTCTTTTGAGGAACAACGTAATTTGGCTGTGATCAGACAGAGGTGTTAGTGGCTTGACAGTGAATGAGCTGAGAGAGAAAGGGTCAGTGTCTGTAATCATATAGTGTACTGTGCTGTGACCAAGAGGTGAGCAGTAGGTGAATCTCCCCAAAGAGTCCCCCCGTAACCTACCATTGACAAAGTACAGACCCAGGCTTCGACAGAGCTGCAAAAKATCCC
Organism: Salvelinus sp. IW2-2015; assembly: GCF_002910315.2. Classification (NCBI taxonomy): domain Eukaryota; kingdom Metazoa; phylum Chordata; class Actinopteri; order Salmoniformes; family Salmonidae; genus Salvelinus; species Salvelinus sp. IW2-2015. The sequence goes on from NW_019943914.1 coordinate 39,376, forward strand.
TTCCGTTKTTGTTGACGGTGCTGTCACTGTTGTTTCTATGGGGGAGATTAAGRCATTTAGAAACAGTATGGCCTGTAATAAAGCTGTCCCCTCGTTTGGTCGTTAGATCARGTAGTGTTCCTGTGCGTGCGTTTGTGTCCCCACAGATGAGCACATTTCCCTGRGCCTGGAAATGGCACGTYTCTTCYTCAAKGGTGGGGAAGATCTCCTCTGAGGAGTATGGGGATTCTGAGGGGGGGGATACACTGTCTATTGTGCAAAGGAACACATMTTTTTCAGTTTTAACCAAATGTGATATTTACCAATTTTGAGGGGATCAATTMGATTTTGTAGTTSRGATTTGTACCARATGAWYARTCCYCCMRRRWYYYYKSCYYYTATTGACAGRGCTGTGKTTCTGTGAYGGCACAATRWCCTCTCTGTAGCCTGTGGGACAGTGARTGACAATGTCAGCCTTACACCATGTCTCCTGCAGAATGATGACGTCAACATCTTTAAGATTTTTGTTGATGAGTTCACGCCCTGAATGTTCCACATGCTAACTGATAGTGACTTCATGTTCCAAAAGAAAGAATAGCAGTCAGAAATACAGTAACAACTAACTACTGAGTTGTTCAGAATGATAAACAGGATAACAGAAATACAGTAACTACTGAGTTGTTCAGAGTGATAAACAGGAAACAGAAATACAGTAACTACTAACTACTGAGTTGTTCAGAGTGATAAACAGGAAACAGAAATACAGTAACTACTAACTACTGAGTTTTTCAGAGTGTTTACGAATGATAACAGGAACAGAAATACAGTAACTACTAACTACTGAGTTTTTCAGAGTGATTAACAGAAATACAGTAACTACTAACTACTGAGTTGTTCAGAATGATAAACAGGAAACAGAAATACAGTAACTACTAACTACTGAGTTTTTCAGAGTGATTAACAGAAATACAGTAACTACTAACTACTGAGTTGTTCAGAATGATAAACAGGAAACAGAAATACAGTAACTACTAACTACTGAGTTTTTCAGAGTGATTAACAGAAATACAGTAACTACTGACTACTGAGTTTTTCAGAGTGATAAACAGGATAACAGAAATACAGTAACTACTAACTACTGAGTTGTTCATAATGATAAACAAGGAAACAGAAATACAGTAACTACTGACTACTGAGTTGTTCATAATGATAAACAGGATAATAGAAATACAGTAACGACTGACTACTGAGTTGTTCAGAGTGATAAACAAGGAAACAGAAATACAGTAACTACTAACTACTGAGTTTTTCAGAGTGATAAACAGGATAACAGAAATACATTAACTACAAACTACTGAACTGTTCAGAGTGATAAACAGGATAACAGAAATACAGTAACTACTAACTACTGAGTTGTTCAGAATGTTAAACAGGATAACAGAATACAGTAACTACAAACTACTGAGCTGTTCAGAGTGATAAACAGGAAACAGAAATACAGTAACTACTAACTACTGAGTTGTTCAGAATGTTAACAGGATAACAGAAATACAGTAACTACTGACTACTGAGTTGTTCAGAGTGATAAACAGGAAACAGAAATACAGTAACTACTGAGTTGTTCAGAGTGATAAACAGGAAACAGAAATACAGTAACTACTGAGTTGTTCAGAGTGATAAACAAGGAAACAGAAATACAGTACTAACAAACTACTGAGCTGTTCAGATTGATAAACAGGAAACAGAAATACAGTAACTACTGAGTTGTTCAGAGTGATAAAACGGAAACAGAAATACAGTAAACTACAAACTACTGAGTTGTTCAGAGTGATAAACAGGAAACAGAAATACAGTAACTACAAACTACTGAGCTGTTCAGATTGATAAACAGGAAACAGAAAATATCTGTTAACTTTTTATTTTCCCTTCTTCCTGTTCATTGAAAAGTAAACTTTTAGTACAATAGGTGTGTGTGTGTGTGTGTGTTGTGTGTGTGTGTGTGTGTGTGTGTGCGCGTCCGTGTGTGTTTAGTGCAGATGTATTGGAGGAGCTGTTTAATTCACTCAATCTCTCTCCTGTCCTCTGACGACCTCAGCGTAGCTGCGCTGGTCCTGCTGTGGGCCCTGTGGAGTGGAGGAGGGCCAGGTCTGGGCTGGGGGCTGCCTCTCTGGTCTGGTAGAGGTGATGGTCTGGTGTGGGGTATTAGGCTGGGCCAGGTCCAGCCTGGCTAAGCTGATGGAAGTGGTGATCTCTGGTGGTGGGTGGGGCCTGTGGAGTGCGCTGGGTCTGGTGTGGTGTTGAAAGGGCAGGGGCTCCTTGGTGGTGCAGTGGTTGGTAAGGGTCTCTAGGGCTCCTTGGTGGTGCAGTGGTCTGGTAGGGGTCTCTGGGGCTCCTTAGTGGTGCAGTGGTCTGGTAGGGGTTCTCTGGGGCTCCTTGGTGGTGCAGTGGTCTGGTAGGGGTCTCTGGGGCTCCTTGGTGGTGCAGTGGTCTGGTAAGGGTCTCTGGGGCTCCTTGGTGGTGCAGTGGTCTGGTAGGGGTCTCTGGGGCTCCTTGGTGGTGGCAGTGGTCTGGTAAGGGTCTCTGGGGCTCCTTGGTGGTGCAGTGGTCTGGTAAGGGTCTCTGGGGCTCCTTGGTGGTGGCAGTGGTCTGGTAGGGGTCTCTGGGGTCCTTGGTGGTGCAGTGGTCTTGGTAGGGGTCTCTGGTGGTCCTTGGTGGTGCAGTGGTCTGGTAGGGGGGTCTCTGGGGCTCCTTGGTGGTGCAGTGGTCTGGTAGGGGTCTCTGGGGTCCTTGGTGGGTGCAGTGGTCTGGTAAGGGGTCTCTGGGGCTCCTTGGTGGTGCAGTGGTCTGGTAAGGGGTCTCTGGGGCTCCTTGGTGGTGCAGTGGTCTGGTAAGGGTATCTGGGGCTCCTTGGTGGTGCAGTTCTGGTAGGGGTCTCTGGGCTCCTTGGTGGTGCAGTGGTCTGGTAGGGGTCTCTGGGGCTCCTTGGTGGTGCAGTGGTCTGGTAGGGGTCTCTGGGGCTCCTTGGTGGTGCAGTGGTCTGGTAGGGGTATCTGGGGCTCCTTGGTGGTGCAGTGGTCTGGTAAGGGTCTCTGGGGCTCCTTGGTGGTGCAGTGGTCTGGTAGGGGTCTCTGGGTGGTCCTCTGTCCAGTGCGGCATGTGGTGTTTGTCTACCAAGTGCCACGTCCTTTAAGAGACTTGGCAAAACATCCCTACGGTCTGCATCCTCAGGTGGGAGTGGTCGTGCAGATGCTCTGGGGGGATTGTTGGGTGGTGAGCAACGTGCACATTCGGGGGTAGGCCACACCCTCTGGTGATGTCCAGCGTTGATTTCCCTGAATGGTACGGGGATGGAAGTCTTTGGTGGTGCATCCGAATGGAGATGGTGATGTGGGAGTTGGGGACCCGCTCAGAGGCCTCTCTGGTACTCCTGCTGAACCAGGCTGCCTACTCTTCCTGCTCCTCTCTCTGCTACTCTGTTGACCAGGCTGCCTACTCTCTCCTGCTCCTCTCTCTGCTACTCTGTTGACCAGTCTGCTACTCTCTCCTGCTCCTCTCTCTGCTACTCTGTTGACCAGGCTACTCTCTCCTGCCCCCTTCTGCTACTCTGTTGACCAGGCTGCCTATCTCCTCCTGCTCCTCTCTTGCTACTCTGTTGACCAGGCTGCCTACTCTCTCCTGCTCCTCTCTCTGCTACTCTGTTGACCAGGCTGCCTACTCTCTCCTGCTCCTCTCTCTGCTACTCTGTTGACCAGTCTGCCACTCTCTCCTGCTCCTCTCTCTGCTACTCTGTTGACCAGGCTACTTCTCTCTCTGCTCCCCTCTCTGCTACTCTGTTGACCAGGCTGCCTA
>NW_019943914.1:44203-56873 GCF_002910315.2 Salvelinus sp. IW2-2015
TGTTGACCAGGCTACTCTCCTTCTCTGGGCTCCCTCCTCTTGCTACCCTGGTTTGACCAGCTGGCTCTCTCTCCTTGCTCCTCCTTCTTCTACTGGTCTTGTTTGACCAAGCTGGCCTAAACTCCTCCTCCCTCTCCTCTCTCTGGCTACTCTGTTGACCAGGCTGCCTACTCTCTCCTGCTCCTCTCTCTGCTACTCTGTTGACCAGTCGCCTACTCTCTCCTCTCCTCTCTCTGCTAACTCTGTTGACCAACTGCTAACTCTCTCCTGCTCCCTCTCTGCTACTCTGTTGACCAGGCTGTCTAACTCTCTCCTGCTCCCTCTCTGCTACTCTGTTGACCAGGCGCCTACCTCTCCCTGCTCCTCTCTCTGCTACTCTGTTGACCAGGCTGCCTACTCTCTCCTGCTCCTCTCTCTGCTACTTGTTGACCAGGCTCCTACTCCTCCTGCTCCCTCTCTCTACTCGTTGCCATTACCTCTCCTTCCTCTCGATTTTGTGCCTGTGATAATTAATGTCCTGGTGTGCCAAGTCACTGACAGGATGTGGACATCCTGTGTTTTGGGCACCATATTCTGACACCTTGTGGTGATGAGTTTATCCTCTTGGATGAATATTTCCATTTAGTCAATGAGGATGGCCACCTCAGTGGTATTACCGAGAGTGAGTTCACGTCTGGGGTTTGGGGAGGGGGGGGGGGTTCAACGGTTTGGTATAGTCAGTGTAGTTCACCTTCACACTCATGTATTGTTCAGATTGGACTGACTCTATCCACATTTCTGTCCACACAGAGGTGCCTACAACCTCTCAGTCTGTGGTAATATAGCCCTGTTATCACCAACCTGCACACTACGCTGAAAACCCTGCTGTTGAGAAAGCCTAGAGACTAGAGTCTAAAGCCCTTGATGATCGCCAGGCCACGGATGCTTTGAAGTTAAACGTTTCACCAAATAATAAACCCTTTGTGATATTCCATCTTCACCCACTCAAAACACTTCCTGATAATGCACTGACATGTAACCAAACCACAAAACATGTATTCATTAATTCCCTATAGTGGTCAATTATATGCAAAGATTAAATAGGTGCACTATATAGAAAGTGCCACTATATGGAATAGCTGGGTGTGTCGGATTATAGAATATCCATTTCACATTGTTCAGAAATGTTGCAGTCTGACTACCTACAGAGCCTTCAGAAAGTATTCAAACCCCTTGACTTATTTTGTTGTGTTACAGCCTGAATTAAACATGTATTAAATAKATTTTTATTTCACACCCATCTACACACAATACCATCATAATGACAACGTGTTTTTAGTAGTGTTGGCAAATTTAAGAAATATCAMATTTACGTATGTATTCACACCCCTGTGTCAATGCATGTTTAGCATCACTCTGCCAGCGATTACAGCTGTGAGTCATTCTGGGTCTCTAAGAGCTTTACACACCTGGACTGTACAATATTTGCACATTATTCTTTAAAGAATTCTTKAAGCTCTGTCAAGTTGGTTGTTGAACACTGCTAGATAGCCATTTTCTAGTCTTGCCTTAGATTTTAAAGCTGATTTAAGTCAAAACTGTAACCAGGCCACTCAAGAACATTCAGTGTCATCTTGGTAAGCTCCTCCATCCTATATTTGGCCTTGTGATTTAGGTTATTGTCCTGCTGAATGGTGAATTTGTCTCCCAGTGTCTAGTGAAAAGCAGACTGAACCAGGTTTTCCTCTAGTATGTTGCCTGTGCTTAGCTCCATTCTGTTTATTATCATCCTAAAAAACTCCCTAGTCCTTGCAGATGACAAGCATACCCACAACACGATGCAGCCACCACCATGCTTGAAAACATGAAGAGTGGTACTCGGTGTGATGTTGGATTTTGTCACGTTCTGACCAGAGTTCTTGTGTGTTTTGCTTGTTTTAGTGTTGGTCAGGACGAGAGCTGGGTGGGCATTCTATGTTGTGTGTCTAGTTTGTCTGTTTCTATGTTTGGCCTAATATGGTTCCCAATCAGAGGCAGGTGTTTTGTGTTGTCTCTGATTGGGAATCATATATAGGTGGCTTGTTTTGTGTTGGGGATTGTGGGTGGTTGTTTCCTGTCTTTGTGTTTTCTCTGCACCAGCTAGGACTGTATCGGTTTGCCACATTTTGTTATTTTGTAATTGTTAAGTGTTCACGTCTATCGTCATTATTAAATATCGGTTAAGGCACACACTACGGCTGCGGTTCTTGTCCAGTCCCTGCCTATACTCCTCTCGGACGGAAGAGATATGAGAAGCTGCCGTTACAGATTTGCCCCAAACATAATGCTTTGTATTCAGGATATAACGTTAATTTATTTACCACATTTATTGCAGTATTACTTTAGTGCCTTGCTGCAAACAGGATGCATGTTTTGGAATATTTGTATTCTGTACAGGCTTCCTTCTTTTCACTCTGTCATTTAGGTTAGTATTGTGGAGTAACTACAATGTTGTTGATCCATCCTCAGTTTTCTCTTATCACAGCCATTAAACTCTGTAACTGTTTTAAAGTGACCATTGGCCTCATGGTGAAATCCCTGAGCGGTWTCCTTCTTCTCCAGCAACTGAGTTAGGAAGGACACCTGTATCTTTGTAGTAACTGGGTGTATTGATACACCATCCAAAGTGTAATTAATAACTTCACCATGMTCAAAGGAATATTCAATGTCTGCTTTTATTTTTATTTTTTTACCTATCTACCAACAGGTACCCTTCTTTGCCATTCACTCAAAAACCTCCCTGGTATTTGTGGTTAAATCTGTGTTTGAAATTCACTGCTCAACTGAGGGACCTTACAGATAATTGTATGTGTGGGGGTACAGAGATGAGGTAGTCATTCAAAAATCATGGTAAACACTATCATTGCACACAGAGTGAGTCCATGCAACTTATTATGTGACTTGTTAAGCACATGTTTACTCCTGAACTTATTTAGGCTTGACCTAACAAAGGGGGTTGAATACGTATTGACTCAAGACATTTCAGCTTTACATTTTTCATTAATTTGTAGACATTTAAAAAAAACATATTTCCACTTTGACATGTTGGGGTATTGTATGTAGGCCAGTCACAAAACATCTCAATTTAATCTATTTTAAATTTAGGCTGTTACACAAAAAAAGATTTTGGAAAATGTCAAGGTGTGTGAATACTCTYTATGTCCTCTCAATACTTCTACATTCTCTTTAAAACATACATGATGGAACCAATTGTACTCTTTCAAAATGGAGGTAATGCATTTCATGGTCTACAAGAGTTGTGCAGTGACAGAAATACTTTAATATTTCACATATTTTTTCACACTTAAAAAAAAAAAAATTCAACATTGGTTTTGGTACGACCTGTATTTATTAGGAACGTATCTGTGACTGTGTCAAATCAAACGGACAAGGCCTAACCAACCAACCACCTGCGGACAGCATCGTCGACCCATGGGACTCTTTTATAATGAGACTCGGGCTCCGTCCCAAACGGCATTCTATTTCCTTTATTGCCCCTATGAGCCCTGGTCAAAACGTAGTGCACTATAAAGGGGAATAGGGTACCATTTGGGATGGACACCTCAGCTGGGCCCCTTTCCTCCTGTTGTCTATATCACCGGAGGGTTTCGTCTCAGAACCCCACAATGACACAACCACAGTCCACAATCCCAGGCTGCCGAGGCCTAGCCTCAGTCCTGCCTCTTTACATCTAAAAGCATATTTAACTTTTTACTCATCCATTGACAGGCTGTGAGCTGGTGAGCAGTAAGACCCTAAGCCAGGCCCAGATTAGCTTTAAGGGGATAAAGCAGTGAATTAAAGCCCACACATACCTCTCCTCTCCCTCTCTCCTCTCCTTCTCCCTCTCTCCTCTCCTTCTCCCTCTCTCCTCTCCTTCTCCCTCTCTCCTCTCCCTCTCTCCTCTCTCCTCTCCTTCTCCCTGGCCTCTGTGGTTCCCAGGGCCACCATACATACTTTTAGGGACCATTCTTTTGAACCAGGAACCAATGGCATTGGGTTCGGGGGGGGGGCTTCAAGGATTTAGGGACGGGAGTCATTTAAACATCTGGACAAAAGTAGTGCCAGGTTTAACAAAACAATGGTTCTGTTCCTTTGTAGCCTACTAATCTCTGGTACCAGTCTGGTGTCAGAGGATTTGGACCTGTGGTTGGGGGGTAACTTCTGGTCACATTTTGGGTTTGTTCGTATCAACTCAACTCATATTTGAACTTCAAGACCCCTTTTTTCCCCCCACAGCTAGAATTGTGATAAATTATACGTTGAATTGATTCTCCATACATTTTTTTATTAAACTTTTATTTAACCAGGGTCTCATTTACAAGGGTGCCCTGGAAACATCAACAGAATCAGTCTTAATAMCCCAACAATAAATGCAGAATGACACAGTACAACAAATCAAATTTAAAAAGCGACAGACAAAAGTAGACATCAATCAAAACATGTGCAGTTCTCCTTCACTTCCTCATCAAAGCCCCGTACTGAGACTTCCAGACCAGAGTCAAGCCTCAGTGGCCTGCTGGTCATTCCATGTGCTAGGGGCACAATAACTAAACTAAACATAAAAATATAATCGAAACATGMAACAATTTCAAAGATATTAATGAGTTACATTTCATGTAAGGAAATCAGTGAATTTAAATAAATTTGACCCTAATCTATATATTTCACTTGGGAATACAGATATGCATCTGTTGGTCACAGATACCTTTACAAAAAAGGTCATGGCGTGAATCAGAAAACCAGTCAGTATCTGGTGTGACCACCATTTGCCTCATGCAGCCYGACACATCTCCTTCACATAGAGTTGATCAGGCTGTTGATTGTGGCCTGTGGAATGTTGTCCCACTCCTCTTCAATGACTGTGCGGAGTTGCTGGATATTGGCGGGAACTAGAACACGCTGTCATACATGTCGATCCAGAGCATCCCAAACATGCTCAATGGGTGACATGTCTGGTGAGTATGCAGGCCATGGAAGAACTGGGAAAGGTTCAGCTTCCAGGAATTGTGTAAAGATCCTTGTGACATGGGGCTGTGCTTTATCATGCTGCTGAAACATGAGGTGATGGCGGTGGATGAATGGCACGGCAATGGGCCTCAAGATCTCGTCACGGTATCTCTGTGCATTCAAATTGTCATCGATAAAATRCAATTGTGTTCGTTGTCTGTAGCTTATGCCTGCCCATACCATAACCTCACTGCCACTATGGGGCACTCTGTTCACAAGGTTGACATCAGCAAACCGCTCGCCCACACAACACCATACACGTGRTCTGCGGTTGTGAGGCCAGTTGGACGTACTACCAAATTCTCCAAAAACTATGTTGGAGGCGGCTTATAGTAGAGAAATGAACATTCAATTATCTAGCAACAGCTCTGGTGGACATTCCTGCAGTCAGCATGCCAATTGCACGCACCTTCAAAACTTGAGACATCTGTGGCATTGTGTTGTGTGACAAAATGGCACAATTTAGAGTGGCCTTTTATTGCCCCCAGCACAAGTTACACCTGTGTAATGGTCATGCTGTTTAATAAGCTTATTGGTATGCCACACCTGTCAGGTAAATTGATTATCTTAGCAAAGGAGAAATGCTCACTAACAGGAATGTAAACATATTTGTGCTCAACATTTGAGAGAAATAAGCTTTTTGTTTCGTATGGAACATTTCTGGGATGTTTTATTTCAGCTCGTGAAAAATGGGACCAAAACGTTAAATGTATTTATATTTTAGTATAAAATCAATCTTCCCAAACTCTGTGGAGTTATTTCCCCATTATAGAATATAAACCTGTAAATAATACATGTTAATATTATATGTTGCGTTATTATCAAACAATGTTTTATTAGAAAATGAATGTCTATCGATGTTGGCTATCGAATTTATAATGAAAACCCTACAGTAAAATAGCCTGGCTGAGTCAGAAGTTCTGTTTTCTCTAATGGTTGGTTAGCTTCGATAGCCTCCTCTATTCCACGGTTATAGTAGGCTACAATCAGTAGGCTACTAGTTTAAAGCGTAATATATGTACTCTACCAAATGTTACCTCCATCTGCGTTACATCTCTTTTTGGATACGGATCAWAAGAACGGTCAGAAAATATTATATGGAGAGGTGTAGATTGGTACCAAAGGGGGCGACCACTCCACGCACACCCCTTTTCTCCTCCATGGTACGAACCAATTTTCTAAATCGTGAGTTCTTTGCTTGGTTGCCATTCCTCGGCTTTCGCTGCTGGTTCAGGCTTCCCGACGCTCCGCGCACTGTGTGACTCAACGTGTGTGAGTGTGTTTAGGGACTTAGTCCTGCGATTTATCTCCGATTCAGATGTTCATTTGTTGTGTTTTTTTCTGACCACAAATAGGCCAGCGGGTTATGTAGTTATTTCATTTTTTWAAAATTATACATAAACTGCTTTTCCAATTGATCCCCTTCGGTTTGTGATGGCGATACATTTGTGTTCCGCGAGTCCAGCAGTGATGAGGAGAGAGCTGTTTTGATCTACAGTTCTAACGGAAGAAATAAGAACTCTACCGGAACGGAATCATTTTCTAGTCTTGGGGCGATTCATTCGAAAKATCGACGTGTATACGTTGGATGTGTCTTCAGAATGGTAAGGTTATTTATTTGGTAAATATGCATGATGTTGCAAAACAGCTGCACGCGAGCATCATGCAGCAGAAATTGCGTACAGGGCTCGGGCTCCGGTTTGAGTCCAATGATTTATTGGTTGAGTCCCGGATCGTGAAGCCCACGTTAACTGCAGATGAGAATTCTCATCGGTAGTCTACGCAAGGAGCCCATTTTCTTCAGAGGTGTCCATGTAGTTTCACGACTGGAGAATGCTGAATTGTGCATTTTGACACAGATAGGCTAATGTACGGCTTTGGTTGACTACTGTACGGTCCCTGTGTAGCCTATAAGACGATGGTCATTTACCGGGCTACTGTAGCTTTACGGACTGGATCGCCTAATTGTGTCTAGGTGCAAAGCCTATGTCTAGGTCGTTTCGGGTTTAAATACACTTTGAATTTGATCCAAATGTTTCACAATGTATCTCTTCGATGTATTTAGAATTTTTGGTCAGGGAGTGATGGAGTCGATGCAGACAACACGGTGTTCCATTTTGCGTGGGGTAGGTATCTTAAAGCCTGGCTGAGAGGAACCCTTAACTCCCTTTTCTTATATCGAGGCGGAGTTGAGGGGTACCTCAGCTACCGAAAGCCAATAATCAATTCCAATAGTYTGAATCCTGATGAGGATGAAGTCGGATGATCGATTGAATTTATTATAAAAAATATGACAGAAATRTACTGTATATTTTCATAGTACTTTTACAAGCAGGGTTTTTATTTTCTTAGCCGCGATATAACATCACATACTAGACGGTATGCGACTTGGGTGGCCATGCCATTTTAATATCAGTAGGCTTTGCTCCCCGATGCCAATGATATCTATGTAATAAATGTTATTGAACTAATACTTCCAGAAGATTTTAATCAATCAATTACATCAATCATTGCTACACCATTTAACCTATATATGATTAACTTTGTTCAATACTGAAATATCTGAATTATCAAAAGCTTTAAATCATCTAGGGAACTATTTATTACAATGGTTTATTTTATTGCAGGTTCAAAGAACTTAATGAGTGATTTTTTTTGGCCACTCTTGTGTTGTTTTTAGCTGTGTGAAGTGTCATAATTAGGGCGTCATAGTAATTTCCAATTGTTTAATTGATATTGGGAAATAAACAGCATTCCTTGGTTGGTTATTGTTTTGCGGAAAGCGTGCTGACACACACACACACACACACACACACACACACACACACACACACACACACACACACACACCTGTCTCTTATACACATCTAGATGTGTATAAGAGACAGCACACACACACACACAGAGAATTCGGAAAGTATTCCGACCCCCTGACTTTTCCACATTTTGTTACGTTACAGCCTTATTCTTAAATTGATTAAATAGTTTCCCCCCTCATCAATCTACACAAAATACCCCGTAATGACCAGGCAAAAACAGGTTTGTAGAAATTTTTGAAAATGTATAAAAAAAAAAGAAAACTGAAATATCACAATTATATTAGTACTCAGTACTTTGTTGAAGCACCTTTGGCAGCGATTACAGCCTTGAGTCTTCCTGGGTATGACGATACAAGCTTGGCACACCTGTATTTGGAGAGTTTCTCCCATTCTTCTCTGCAGATCCTCTCAAGCTCTGTCAGGTTGGATGGGGAGTGTCGTTGCACAGCTATTTTCAGGTCTCTCCAGAGATGTTCGATCGGGTTAAAGTCCGGCCTCTGGCTGGGCCACTCAGGGACATTCAGAGACTTGTCCCGAAGCCACTTTAGGTGCCTTTTAGCAAACTCCAAGCAGGCTGTCATGTGCCTTTTTCCTGACAAGTGGCTTCCATCTGGCCACTCTACCATAAAGACCTGATTGGTAGAGTGCTGCAGAGATGGTTATCCTTCTGGAAGATTCTCCCATCTCCACAGAGGAATTCTGGAGCTCTGTCAGAGTGACCATCGGGTTCTTGGTCACCTCCCTGACCAAGGCCCTTCTCCCCGATTGCTCAGTTTGGCTGGGCGGCCAGCTCTAGGAAGAGTCTTGGTGGTTCCCAACTTCTTCCATTTAAGAATAATGGAGGCCACTGTGTTTTAGGGAACCTTCAATACTCATGAGTGGGCTCCCGAGTGGCGCAGCAGTCTAAGGCACTGCATCTCAGTGCTAGAGGCATCACTACAGACCCTGGTTCGATTCCAGGCTGTATCACACGTGATTGGGAGTCCCATAGGGCATCGCACAATTGGCCCAGCGTCGTCCGGGTTAAGGTTTGGCCGGGGTAGGCCATCATTGTCAATAAGAATTTGTTCTTAACTGATGATCAATGGAAACAGGATGCACCTGAACTCAATTTCGAATCTCATAGCAAAGGGTCTGAATACTTATGTAAATAAGGTATTTCCGTTTTTTATTAAATCTACATTTGCAATAATATCTAAAAGCCTGTTTTTGCTTTGTCAATATGGGGTATCGTGATGTCATAATGGGGTATCGTGATGTCATAATGGGGTATCGTGTGTAGATTGATGAGGATTTTTTATTTATTTAATCCATTTTTGAATAAGTCTGTAACGTAACAAAATGTGGAAAAAGTCAAGAGGTCAGGAAACTTTCCAAATGCACTGTATATACACACACACACACACACACACACACACACACACACACACACACACACACACACACAACACACCACCACACACACAACACACACACACAACACACATATAGACACACACACACTGAAACGGTGTAAAAAAAGGCTTCCCTGAATCACCAATCTGTCCCAGGCATGCTGCATTCAGAGCAGGCTTATTTTCTGAAGCTCCCAAGCTTCATCCTCACATTCATGTCCTCTTTTTGTTAGCTCTGATCAAACCCTCTGCTGTTAGTTGAGCTCCCTAAGAGCTAGGGCTTGGCTGCTTTGTGCAGAAGCCCACAAGTGCTGCAATAGGCTGTAGTGGGTTCGGTGTCTTGACCAGGTCTACCGAGGGAATCAAGAGTTCTGCTCTGCGGAGGAAGGGAGGGAGGGGGAGGAGTTAAATGAGAAGTCCCGTCGGGGTTGACCTTTGTGTAGGAATGGCCTGTTTTTTCTGCCGGCCGTAATTGTCTGCTTGATGAGCAATGAGGAGAGGAGGGCCACAGCCTCGCAGCAACACACACACCGCACAGCACCGCACACGCACACGACACGCACGCAGCACGCACCACGACACGACGCACGCACCACGACACACACACACACACACACACACACACACACACACACACACACACACACACACACACACACACACACACACACACACAGTCCTGGGCATGAAGACAAACAGGCGCACCGCTCACAAAACAATCTGTCTCAGATCTGCTGCTTTTGTTCTGGTCAGGGTGGTTTTTTCTTTTGCAGAGAGGAATGAACTTCACTGCTGTGAAAAATATTATTTAAAATAAGATATTAAATAAGAATCAACATATTAATGTTTTTATATTTTAGTCTACTATCAAATTGCTGTACATTCACAATGCCCCAGAGTGTGGGGATCCAGCTGCAGTGCTGCCTGATTGGCTGGTTACATTTCATAAACCATTGGCTTGTTTCAATTAATCTCAACAATAACGGAGAGAGCACAATGACTTGGTTCCCTCCCTCTGCCAGGAGTTAACCAGGGGATACTTATTTTGTGTCACAATTGTTCATAAAACTTTACAGCCAAGTCATTTAGTCATTTGTGGTCAGGTCAATAAGGGTAGCTGCAAAGACCTTTTAACATTTAGGGAGGCCAGGGATTGAAATGAAAGGAAATTGACATGGATTTGTGAAATGCTGCGCACCTCTATTTTACTTGTCTATAAATTGTCCTTGAATACAGTCACTCCACCCCAATGCCAGACTCTGAAAGGAACTCTGGAAGGCGAGAGAGCTGGAGCGCAGGCCTTTATCGTTTGCTGAGACAAACTGACACGTATTGGGGAAGTGCTCTGCTTTACCTCATCCAGACTAGTCTCTTGTGACAGATTTAACACTAGGTTCCCTGAGATTAAACTGCCCCTAAAATTTGTGATGCCAGGATGGAGGTTCCCCTTACCAGGCCTATATACAGTACCAGTCAAAAGTTTGGACACACCTACTCATTCCAGGGATTTTCTTTATTTGTACTATTTTCTACATTGTAGAATAATAGTGAAGACWTCAAAACTRTGAAATAACACATWTGGAATCATGTAGTAACCAAAATATATTTTTTATTAGAGRTTCTTCAAAGTAGCCACCMTTTGCCTTGATGACAGCTTTGCACACTCTTGGCTTTCTCTCAACCAGCTTCATGAGGTAGTCACTGGGAATGCATTTTAATTAACAGGTGTGCCTTCTTAGAAGTTAAATTGTGGAATTTCTTTCCTTCTTAATGCGTTTGAGCCAATCAGTTGTGTTGTGACAAGGTGGGGGTAATATACAGAAGTTAGCCCTATTTGGTAAAAAACCAAGTCCATATTATGGCAAGAACAGCTCAAATAAGCAAAGAGAAACAACAGTCCATCATTACTTTAAGACATGAAGGTCAGTCAATCAGGAATAGACCTCTAAGACAATCTATTATCTAACGGAGGAGTCTACTGCATTATTATTCATGGAGCCTACTGCATTATTATCTAACGGAGAGTCTACTGCATCTATTATTTAATGAGTCTACTGCATCTATTATCTAACGGAGGAGTCTACTGCATCTATTATCTAACGGAGGAGTCTACTGCATCTATTATCTAACGGAGGATCTACTGATCTATTATCTAAATGGAGTCTACTGCATCTATTATCTAACGGAGGAGTCTACTGCATCTATTATCTAACGGAGGAGTCTACTGTAATCTATTATCTAAGGAGGAGTCTACTGCATCTATTATCTAATGGAGTCTACTGCATCTATTATCTAACGGAGGAGTCTACTGCATCTATTATCTAACGGAGGAGTCTACTGGCATCTATTATCTAACGGAGGAGTCTACTGTATCTATTATCTAACGGAGAGAGTCTACTGCATCTATTATCTAAGGAGTCTACTGCATCTATTATCTAACAGAGGAGTCTATGCATCTATTATCTAACGGAGGAGTCTACTGCATCTATTATCTAATGGAGTCTACTGCATCTAGTATCTAACGGAGGAGTCTACTGCATCTATTATCTAACGGAGGAGTCTACTGTATCTATTATCTAACGGAGGAGTCTACTGCACTATTATCTAACGGAGGAGTCTACTGTATCTATTATCTAACGGAGGAGTCTACTGCATCTATTATCTAACGGAGGAGTCTACTGCATCTATTATCTAAAGGAGTCTACTGCATCTATTTCTAACGGAGGAGTTACTGCATCTATTATCTAATGGAGTCTACTGTATCTATTATCTAACGAGAGTCTACTGCATGTATTATCTAACGAGGAGTCTACTGCATCTATTATCTAACGGAGGAGTCTACTGCATCTATTATCTAACGGAGGAGTCTACTGCATCTATTATCTAACGGAGGAGTCTACTGCATTTAATTATCTAACGGAGGAGTCTACTGTATCTATTATCTAACGGAGGAGTCTACTGCATCTATATCTAACGGAGGAGTCTACTGTAATCTCTTATCTAATGGAGTCTACTGTATCTATTATCTAACGGAGTCTACTGTATCTATTATCTAATGGAGTCTACTGTATCTCTTATCTAACGGAGGAGTCTCCTGTATCTCTTATCTAACGGAGGAGTCTACTGTATCTCTTATCTAACGGAGGAGTCTACTGCATCTATTATCTACGGAGAGTCTACTGCATCTATTATCTAAAGGAGTCTACTGCATTCTATTATCTAACGAGGAGTCTATCTGCATATAATTATCTAATGGAATCTACTGTATCTTATTATCTAATGGAATCTACTGTATCTATTATCTAACGGAGGAGAACTGCATCTATTATCTAACGGAGTCTACTGCTCTATTATCTAATGGAGTCTACTGCATCTATTATCTAACGGAGTCTACTGCATCTATTATCAAACGGAGGAGAATACTGCATG
>NW_019943914.1:57607-69893 GCF_002910315.2 Salvelinus sp. IW2-2015
ATAACCACAAGCATTCCACTATATATACCAGAGATACTGCCCAGATGTGTGTAAATGCTACAAAATGCAGTTGAGGGATGTATGGGATATCTGATATTGTTTAACACCTCAACAACCGCTCTTTTCCCTGAAGTATATGACAGACGATTGGATTTTGTTTTACATCATGGATGCTTGGTGATAGGTGATTGCAGCCATAATTGGGGCAAAGTCAGAGGGGTGCTGCTGGTTAGCATGTGTCACATTAGGTCGCAAAAATGGCGACTAGTCATATACCTGTGGACACATAATACATCGGATATGAGTATGACCAAAACAGCACTGCTACATCAACTACTGCACTCTAATAAAAATACCTAAATGTACAATAAATGTATACATGTCAACCTTTCAGCTACATATCCTCGCGGCTGATAATCAAAGATCTCAAAACAATTAAAAATTGTATCCGTAATACTAAATCGTTAACTGATGTGTATTTATATTTCTGCATTTGTCTCACACGTTTTTACTTGTCAAAAAATCTATACGTGTAATGTCACTCTCACCTAGACACAAGTAGAGCATAATTTGTTTTAATTTCATTTTGTTTATTTTCAAATAATGACTTCAAATAGCCTGATTTTTTGGTGTTTGTTCATTGTCTTTAGATATTATAGTTTCAACCATAACTTCAAAAACTCGTTCTGTACAGTGTAAGCGGGGACTGCATCCTTTTGTGCTGTTGATTCGGATGCCATTTATGCAAGCATTTCTAATTGAATCCCATTCACCACCCCTTCCCACACATTTGCATTACATAAAGCCGAGAAAGAGGGCGCCAGAGAAGGGAGGAAGATCTTACGCGGTTACAAACACCTCCTCCTGTATCTCCCCAATTTCCCAATGAGCAATCCTATCTAGCCTTGTGATGCCCCCCTTCTCCGTCTCCGCCTCTAGTTCCATCCATCCCCACATCTCCCTCTCCTAATGTCGCGCTCTGACACCAGCTCAGTTCCAGATCTTCAGGAAGCTACCCCAGGTCCTCCATACCCAAGCCAATCGTCTCTGTACCCCAATGCAGCTCACTCTGTTGTCATGGCCAGATTAGAAACCTGAGAGAGAGACGTGAAGAGAGACAGAGAACCAGAGAGAAGAGAGTGAAGTGCAGTGAGAGAGTGCGAACCTGAGAGAGAGGAGAGAGACATGAGACAGAGAGAGAGAAGAGAGAGAGAGAGGAGACGAGAGCAAAGCAAGAGAGAGAGAGAGAGACAGAGAGAGAGAGAGAGAGAAGAAAGAGAGGAGAAGAGACGAGACAGGAGAGAGAGAGAGAGAGACAGAGATGAGAGAGACAGAGAGAGAGAAGAGACAGAAGAGAACGAGAGACGAGAGACAGAGAGAGAGAGAGAACGAGGAGTGAGAGAGGGGGAGGAGAAGAGAGAGAGAGAGAGGAGCAGAGAGAGAGAGAGAGAGAGACGAGAGACGAGAGAGACAGAGAGGACGACAGAGAGAAGAGAGAGAGAGAGCAGAGAGAGAGAGAGAGAGAGAGAGAGAGAGAGAGAGAGAGACAGAGAGAAGAGAGAGAGAGAGAGAGAGACGAGAGAGAGGACAGAGAAGAGAAGAGGAGAGAGGAGACGAGGGGTTCAGACAGGATATAGGGCATTTTTAAGATCAGACAGATATAGGGCATTTAGGGAAGCATTTTTAAGATCAGACAGATATAGGGCTTTTAGATCAACAGGATATAGGGCCTTTTTACAGATCAGAACAGGATATAGGGCATTTAAGATCAGACAGGATGATAGGCTTTTAAATAGACAAGATATAGGGCTTTTAAGATCAGACAGGATATAGGCTTTTTAGATCAGACAGGATATGGGGCTTTTGTAAGTCAGACAGGGATATAGGCTTTTTAAGATCAGACAGGATATAGGGCATTTAGATCAGACAGGATATAGGCATTTAGATCAGACAGGATATCGGGATTTTAAATCACTGTACCATCTAAACCCCTGTGACATTTTTTTTAATATAACCAGAAAGATAGTATTTCCAGCTGTTTGAAGCTGGTGGTCAAAACCGAAAGTAAAAGACGCAAAAACTAAGCATAAAATAGTGCACATAGAACAAGATCTACCGCTTCTTTAGACTAGCTTTAAATGCAGAATGCAGATCTATTAACTCACATTTCTATGTAAATTGGTCAGACTCCAAAAAAGTTCAAATAGATTGCTTCTTCTTATTGGTGTCCTTTTAGTAGTGGTTTCTTTGCAGCAATTCGACCTGAAGGCCTGATTCACAGAGTCTCCTCTTGAACAGTTGCTGTTGAGATGTGTCTGTTACTGAACTCTGTGAAGCATTTATTTGGGCTTGGTAACTTCAGTGAACTTAATCCTCCTGCAGCAGAGTTAACTCTGGGTCTTCCTGTCCTGTGGCGGTCCTTTATGACAACAGTGTCATCATAGCGCTTATGGTTTTTGCGACTGCACTTGAAGAAACTTTCAAAGTTCTTGAAATTATCTATCATTGCCACTTTTGTCAGGTAATGTATTAAATTACTGTTAAAACCCTGTCTCCCCTTTCACCTTCCCAACATGGGACCTATTAAAAGAAGCCGTGAGTGGAGGGAACGGGGGATGAGGAGAGGAGGAGTGGTGAGTGCGTGTTCCTCCGGGGCACTATGGTTAGTCCAAGCTGCTTTTCTGATATCCTGTTGATTTATCACACATACAGCTAATGGGGAGCTGTCACCACTACAGCTACTTATTGGACATGAACGCTGGGAAAGGCATCGGCTCACATTGTTTTACATGTGGACTGACTGATTAACCGACTCACAGATATTCTGTGATAGGTTTAGGACGATACAAGTCTGAATTGAAATAAAAATTCCAATGTCCATGCTATGTGGATAACCGAAAGAGATTTTGAAATCAATCCCTCATAATAAAACGTATATGTTTTTGCTTCTATGCTGAGGGCGGTCTGCCAAATATTCAATCTGTGTCCTGTGCTGATTGAACTAAGCTATTACTGTTGCAAAATCACATTTATTCAATTAACAATCTCCCACACATCTCAGCAAACCATCAACCCCACAAAATGTCCACAAATGTACTTTAATTTAATCCATTCCCATTCCCATGAACGTTGTAATGTTTTCCAGCTCTGTGCCCCAACAGAGAGAGGCTGGCTGCTTTAAAAGCTTTTTAAGAGTCACCAGTGCTTTGTCCCCCCCGGTCTCAGCCAGTCCGGTSGGCCCAGCGAAGCGGCCTGGAGCCTGGACGGACATTGTGTGATGGGAAAGTAGTATCAGGAACAACAACAGCTGCCACATTGACATTCAATGTCTTTCACAGGCTCCTGTTTCTTGCTCTAGTAAACTGTTTTCTTGATCTAGCAMACCAAATGTCATTACATTAATCTCATATTAATCTCATTATTCTATTCGTATTAATCTCATGTATTTACTAACAGGTAGTAAATGCTGTTCATTCCTAACATTACAACCTTTGCAGACTGGTAGGTCGGATTTCAGTCTTTTACGATTGTCATGTCACATTGTGCGATGTTACCAAATTAAAATATTGATATAAACGTGGCCAGATTGTACTATTTGCTTCAGTTCCGTCATGGCTCGAGAGGCTATGTCAGCCGATGTAGGCTACATCAACTGCAGCGGTGTATTTGATCTGATCATATGTGCAAGCACCAGCCTCTCTGTGCTTATATGGGAAAAACTGAAAGTATGGATCTTAAAATAATGTCCACATACAATTTTTATGTCCAAACTCAGAGTCAAATCGCCTTCCCTAAAATAACATGGTTGCTGTGGTAGAACCTTGATTTTAGATTTTGTGCATT
Source organism: Salvelinus sp. IW2-2015 (assembly GCF_002910315.2). Classification (NCBI taxonomy): domain Eukaryota; kingdom Metazoa; phylum Chordata; class Actinopteri; order Salmoniformes; family Salmonidae; genus Salvelinus; species Salvelinus sp. IW2-2015. The sequence continues at coordinate 61,451 of NW_019943914.1, forward strand.
TATCAGATTTTGCCATTTATCAGATTTTGTGCATTTTTTAGATTTTTAGCATTTATCAGATTTTGTACATGTATCAGATTTGTGCATTTATCAGATTTTGTGCATTTATCGATTTGATTTATCAGTTGTGCATTTATAGATTTGTGCATTTATCAGATTTTGTACATGTATCAGATTTTGTGCATTTATCAAAATATCAACAAGATTATTAGACAAATCGTCTTCTTTTACAGCATCATCAGCATCAAATCAAACTATTATACATTTTGGACATTTTGTCTGGATGGCGAAATCATGGCATAAAGACGGCTAAAATCGTAGTCCGCAAAGGCCTTAGATCGCAATGTGATACTGCAGCATGATTCATTATGATAAGTGGAATAGATAAATAAGTAAGTGAATACATGAAAAAGGACTGAATACTTTTCTTAGAGAACCAACAGTAAGGTGATTTGTTTTAAACATAAGGGCCAGTAGTATTTTTTTTATAGTACATGTTCAAGGAAAAAACTCCCAATTCAGTCCCAGGCATCTTGCTCCTTGACCCCAGCACACGTCTCTCTCTCTCTTTCTCGTCTCTTCTCTCTCTCTCTGTCTCTCTCTCTTCTGTCTCTCTCTCTCTCTTCTCTCTCTCTTCTCTCTCTCTCTCTCTCTCTTCTCGTCTCTCTTCCTCGTCCTCCCCCTCTTCTCCTGTCTCTCTCTTCTCTCTCTCTCTGTCTCTCTCTCTCTGTCCTCTCTCGGTCTCTCTCTCTCTCTCTCTCTCTGTCTTCTCGTCTCTCTGTGGTCTCTCTCTCACACTGTCTATCTCTGTCTCTCTCTCTCTCCACTCACACTCTGTCTACTCTTCTCTCTCTCTCTCTGTTCTCTCTGTCTCTGTTTCTCTCTCTCTCTCTGTTTCTCTCTGTCTCTCTGTTTCTCTCTCTGTCTCTGTTTCTCTTCTGTCTCTCTGTTTCTCTCTCTGTCTCTGTTTCTCTCTCTCTCTTTGCTCTGTTTCACTCTGTCTCTCTGTCTCTCTTCTTCTTCTCTGTTTCTCTTCTCTCTGTCTGTCTGTGTGTGTGTGTGTGGTTCATTCCGTTGGTCAAAGCCAGGCTGGAGTTGACAGAGCATCATATGGTATCCTATTGATTTCTGTCAGGACATTACATTGTTCATTCACTGGACACTCATTGGACTAATTCACTCCGGATACATCTCTGGACCTCTATACCCCCATCGCTGCAGTTTGAGACAGAATCAGTGAGATGGAGTGGAGAAGGGTAGGGTCTGAGAGGGTAGGGGGTCTGAGAGGGTAGGGGTCTGAGGGGTAGGGGGAAGGGTCTGAGAGGGTAGGGGGAGGGTCTGAGAGGGTAGGGGTTGAAAGGTGGTAGAGGGTGGTGTACTGATGAAGAGGGGGTCAACTCGGTGGAATTTTGTGCTCGAGTCCCCAGCACCCAGTGTCACCTCTCCTGCGCATGGGCCGCGGCAGGCAGCAGACAGACTGGTGTTTGTGTCTCACATTCACAGTAGACGTAGCAGTTCTCACATGATTCACAAAAGTCCAGTGGAAGCTAATGACAATCTTCAGGACGGCACTCCAGGTTACAATCTTTGTTACTGCAGCTTGATTTATTTGTGCTGTTTTTAATGAGCTAGACTTTCTCTCCAGCGTCACACACACACACGTCACGTTTCCAACCAATTGGAGACAGATTTTCACGTGAATATTCTAAAATCTGCGTAAAACAATATGCACATTTTCCCCATTTTCATAAATGTTGTCCATCAAATTGACTTGAAGTTTGTGGGATTAAAAGCTGGGTCGTGATGACGTAGTACACATCAATTGAATTGTTGTGAATTAAAAGGCTGGTCGTGATGACGTAGTACACATCAAATTGACTTGTTGTGAATTAAAGGGCTGGTCGTGATGAGTAGTACACATCAAATTGAATTGTTGTGAATTAAAAGGCTGGTCGTGATGACGTAGTACACATCAAATTGACTTGTTGTGAATTAAAAGGCCGGTCGTGATGACGTAGTACACATCAAATTGACTTGTTGTGGATAAAAGGCTGGTCGTGATGACGTAGTACACATCAAATTGACTTGTTGTGGATAAAAGGCTGGTCGTGATGATGTAGTACACATCAAATTGACTTGTTGTGGATAAAAGGCTGTACGTGATGACATAGTGCACGTGCAAATTACTTTTGCGGTTAAATTCCCATGTACCCAATAAAACATCTATGTTACATGGGTTTCCATTGCATTTCCAGCTGTACTAATGAAAAGGTGTTGTGTTATATAGTGATTGTGACCAGTCTGGTCTTGGTACGGGCGCTCTAACCAACAGATACCAGATACACTGCGGGTAAGTAGGCTACTTACATGAGACTATTATTGTCATTATTACTATTATTGTTATTATTGTCATTATTACTATTATTGTTATTATTGTCATTATTATTATGATTATTGTTGTTATTATTATGCTATTATTATTATTATTATTGTTGTCATTATTATTATTATTGATGTTATTATTAATGTTGTTATTATTGTTATTATTATTATTATTGTTGTCATTATTATTATTATTGATGTTATTATTAATGTTGTTATTATTGTTATTATTATTATTATTGTTGTTGCTATTATTACTGTTGTTATTATTGTTATTATGGTTATTATTAATGTTGTTATTATTATGCTATTATTATTATTATTGCTGTCATTATTACTGTTGTTATTATTGTTATTATTGTTATTATGGTTATTATTATTATGTATTATTGTTTTTGTTATTATTATTGCTATTATTGTTATTATTGTTGTTGTTATTATTATTGTTATTATTGACCTTATTATTATTATGGTTATTATTATGTATTATTGTTATTGTTATTATTATGCAATTATTATTATTGTCCTTATTATTATTATTGTTGTTATTTTTATTGTTTTTATTATTGTTGTTATTGTTATGATTATTATTATTGTTGTTATTGTTATTATTGTCCTTATTATTATTGTTATTATTATTATTATTATTTATATTTTCCAAACGGCGGCCAATCACCGATCAACACGTCACCAGAATTAGACCCTGGGTATTTATTATAAAGGAGCATCAAGCTCGTCACCAGGCTCTTTCCGCCCTGTGAAGGTCATCATCACGTATTTAATCTGCAGCCTGATAAACTGCACGGTTTCTCGAGTCGTAGTGGGAGGACCACACAACACATCATCACGTATTTAATCTGCAGCCTGATAAACTGCATGGTTTCTCGAGTCGTAGTGGGAGGACCACACAACACATCATCACGTATAGGCTGCAGATTAAATACGTGATGATGACACTTCACAGGGCGCGAAAGAGCCTGGTGCGAGCTTGATGCTCCTTTATAATAAAATATCGAGGGTCTAATTCTGGTGACATGTTAATTGGATGTTGGCCGCCATTTGACAAACAAATAATAATAATAATAATAATAACAATAATAATAAGGACAATAATAAACAATAACAACAATAATAATAATCCATAACAATAATAACAAATAACAAACAATAATAAAAACAATAAAAAATAAAAATAACACAATAATAATAATAATAAACAATAATAAACAATAATAATAACAGTAATAATGACATACATAATAATAATAATCGCATAATAATAACAACATTAATAATAACCATATAACAATAATAACAACAGTAATAATAGGCAAAAACAATATAAATAATAACAACATAATAATAACATCAATAATAATAATAATGACAACAATAATAATAATAATAACAATAATAACAACATTAAATATAAAATCAATAATAATAATAATGACAACAATAATAATAATAATAATAATAGCATAATAATAAAACAATAATCATAATAATAATGACAATAATAACAATAATAGTAATAATGAACAAATAATGAACAATATGAGTTTTTACGCAGATTTTAGAATGTCACGTGAAAATCTTGTCGCCAACTTGATTGGAAACGTTGACGTGTGTGTGTGTGACGCTGGAGAGAAAGTCATAGCTCATTAAAACAGCACAATAAATCAAAGCTGCAGTAACAAAGATTGGTAACGTAGTGCCGTACCTGAAAGATTGTCATTAGCTTCCACTGGACTTTTGTGAATCATTGAGAACTGCTACGTTATGTGAATGTGGACACAAACACCAGTCTGTCTGCTGCTCTGCCGGCCCCATGCCCAGGAGAGTGACACTGGTGCTCGGACTGGGGACTCGAGCACAAAATTCCACCGAGTTGACCCCCCTCTTATTACTCATAGTACACCACCCTCTACCACCTTTCAACCCCTACCCTCTCAGACCCTCCCCCTACCCTCTCAGACCCTTCCCCCTACCCTCTCAGACCCCCTACCCTCTCAACCCCTACCCTCTCAGACCCCCTACCCTTCTCCACTCCATCTCACTGATTCTGTCTCAAACTGCAGATGGGGGTATAGAGGTCCAGAGATGTATCCGGAGGTGAATTAGTCCAATGAGTGTCCAGTGAATGAACAATGTGTAATGTCCTGACAGAAATCATATAGGAACACAATATGATGCTCTGTCAACTCCAGCCTGGCTTGGACCAACGGAATGAACACACACACACAAGACAGACAGAGACAAGAGAAACAGAGAGAGAGAGAGAGACAGGGGACAGAGAGAAAAGAGAAGAAGAGAAACAGAGAGAGAGAGAGAGAGACAGAGAGAAGAGGAAACAGAAGCAAGAGAGAGAGAGGAGAAACAGAGACAAGAGAAACAGAGAGACAGAGAGAAACAGAGAGAGAGAGAGAGATAGACAGAGAGAGAGAGAGAGATAAGATGACAGAGTGGAGTGAGAGAGAGAGAGACAGAGATAGACAGTGTGAGAGAGAGACCGAGAGAGAAAGAGAGAGAGAGAGAGAGAGAGACCGAGAGAGACAGAGAGAGAGAGAGAGCCGAGAGAGAGCAGAGGAGAGAGAGAGAGAGAGAGAGAGAGAGAGAGAGAGAGAGGAGAACAGAAGAGAGAGAGAGACAGAAAGAGAGAGAGAGAGCAGAAAGAGAGAGAGAGAGCGTGTGCTGGGTCAAGGGCAAGATGCCTTGGGACTGAATTGGGAGTTTTTTCCTTGAACATGTACTATAAAAAAAATCTACTGGCTTATGTTAAAAACAAATCACCTTACTGTTGGTTCTCTAAGAAAGTATTCAGTCCTTTATTCATGTATTCACTTACTTATTTATCTATTCACTTATCATAATGAATCATGCTGCAGTATCACATTGCGATCTAAGGCCTTTGCGGACTACGATTTTAGCCGTCTTTATGCCATGATTTCGCCATCCCAGACAAAATGTCCAAAATGTATAATAGTTTGATTTGATGCTGATGATGCTGTAAAAGAAGAACGATTTGTCTAATAATCTTGTTGATATTTTGATAAATGCACAAAATCTGAAACAATGTACAAAATCTGATAAATGCACAAAATCTGATAAATGCACAAAATCTGATAAATGCACAAAATCTGATACATGTACAAAATCTGATAAATGCTAAAAATCTAAAAAATGCACAAAATCTGATAATGGCAAAATCTGATAAATGCACAAAATTAATCAAGGTTCTACCACAGCAACCATGTTATTTTAGGGAAGCGCATTTGACTCTGAGTTTGACATAAAAATTTGTATGTGGACATTATTTTAAAGATCCATACTTTCAGTTTTTCCCATATAAGCACAGAGAGGCTGGTGCTTACATATGATCAGATCAAATACACCGCTGCAGTTGAGTAGCCTACATCGGCTGACATAGCCTCTCGAGCCATGACGGAACTGAAGCAAATAGTACAATCTGGCCACGTTTATATCAATATTTTAATTTGGTAACATCGCACAATGTGACATGACAATCGTAAAAGACTGAAATCCGACCTACAGTCTGCAAAGGTTGTAATGTTAGGAATGAACAGCATTTACTACCTGTTAGTAATACATGAGATTAATACGAATAGAATAATGAGATTAATATGAAGATTAATGTAATGACATTTGGTTGCTAGATCAAGAAAACAGTTTACTAGAGCAAGAAACAGGAGCCTGTGAAAGACATTGAATGTCAATGTGGCAGCTGTTGTTGTTCCTGATACTACTTTCCCATCACACAATGTCCGTCCAGGCTCCAGGCCTTCGCTGGGCCACCGGACTGGCTGAGACCGGGGGGGACAAAGCACTGGTGACTCTTAAAAAGCTTTTAAAGCAGCCAGCCTCTCTCTGTTGGGGCACAGAGCTGGAAAACATTACAACGTTCATGGGAATGGGAATGGATTAAATTAAAGTACATTTGTGGAACATTTTGGTGGGGTTGATGGTTTGCTGAGATGTTGTGGGAGATTGTTAATTGAATAAATGTGATTTTGCAACAGTAATAGCTTAGTTCAATCAGCACAGGACACAGATTGAATATTTGGCAGACCGCCCTCAGCATAGAAGCAAAAACATATACGTTTTATTATGAGGGATTGATTTCAAAATCTCTTTCGGTTATCCACATAGCATGGACATTGGAATTTTATTTCAATTCAGACTTGTACGTCCTAAACCACGTTCGATCTATCAGTCAGTCCACATGTAAAACAATGTGAGCCGATGCCTTTCCCAGCGTTCATGTCCAATAAGTAGCTGTAGTGGTGACAGCTCCCCATTAGCTGTATGTGTGATAAATCAACAGGATATCAGAAAAGCAGCTTGGACTAACCATAGTGCCCCGGAGGAACACGCACTCACCACCTCTCCTCTCCTCATCCCCCGTTCCCTCCACTCACGCTTCTTTTAATAGGTCCCATGTTGGGAAGGTGAAGGGAGACAGGGTTTTAACAGTAATTTAATACATTACCTGACAAAAGTGGCAATGATAGATATAGACCTCTAAGACTAATCTATTATTCTAACGGAGGAGTCTACTGCATCTATTCGAGGTTTCATGGAGCCTACTGCATTATTATCTAACGGAGAGTCTACTGCATCTATTATCTTGAATGGAGGATCTATGCATCTATTATCTAACGGAGGAGCTCTACTGCATCTATTATCTAACGGAGGAGTCTACTGGCATATCTATTATCTAACGGAGGATCTACTGTATCTATTATCTAAATGGAGTCTACTGCATCTATTATCTAAGGAGGAGTCTACTGCATCTATTATCTAACGGAGGAGTCTACTGCTATATCTATTATACTAAGGAGGAGTCTACTGCATCTATTATCTAATGGAGTTCTACTGCATCTATTATCTAACGCGGAGGAGGTCTACTGCATCTATTATCTAACGGAGGAGTCTACTGGCACTCATCTATCTAACGGAGGAGTCTACGTAATCTATTATCTAACGGAGAAGTCTACTGCATCTATTATCTAAGGAGTCTACTGCATCTATTATCTAACAAGAGGAGTCTACCACATGCCATCTATTATCTAACGGAGGAGTCTACTGCATCTATTATCTAATGGAGTCTACTGCATCTAGGTTAAATCTAACGGAGGAGTCTACTGCATCTATTATCTAACGGAGGAGTCTACTGTATCTATTATCTAACGGAGGAGTCTACTGCACTATTATCTAACGGAGGAGTCTACTGTATCTATTATCTAACGGAGGAGTCTACTGCATCTATTATCTAACGGAGGAGTCTACTGCATCTATTATCTAAAGGAGTCTACTGCATCTATTATCTAACGGAGGAGTTACTGCATCTATTATCTAATGGAGTCTACTGTATCTATTATCTAACGAGAGTCTACTGCATTATTATCTAACGAAGGAGTCTACTGCATCTATTATCTAACGGAGGAGTCTACTGCATCTATTATCTAACGGAGGGTCTACTGCATCTATTATCTAACGGAGGAGTCTACTGATTTAATTATCTAACGGAGGAGTCTACTGTATCTATTATCTAACGGAGGAGTCTACTGCATCTATATCTAACGGAGGAGTCTACTGTAATCTCTTGTATCTAAATGGAGTTACTGTAATCTATTCTCTAACGGAGTCTACTGTATCTATTATCTAATGGAGTCTACTGTATCTCTTATCTAACGGAGGAGTCTCTGTATCTCTTATCTAACGGAGGAGTCTACTGTATCTCTTATCTAACGGAGGAGTCTACTGCATCTATTATCTAACGGAGAGTCTACTGCATCTATTATCTAAAGGAGTCTACTGCATTCTATTATCTAACGGGAGTCTACTGCATATAATTATCTAATGGAAGTCTACTGTATCTTATTATCTAATGGATCTACTGTATCTATTATCTAACGGAGGAGAGACTGCATCTATTTATCTAACGGAGTCTACTGCTCTATTATCTAATGGAGTCTACTGCATCTATTATCTAACGGAGTCTACTGCATCTATTATCAAACGGAGGAGATACTGCATG